>NW_008352270.1:3660049-3669003 GCF_000622305.1 Nannospalax galili | reverse complement strand
ACTGAGTTGCTCTGGGTGAGAAGGGTCAGGAAGCAGTATTGGTTCCCCAGGTGTCTGGGGCCCCAAGACTAGGAATGGCGCAGGGCTCAAACTAGGAGTATAGAACGGCGAGGGGGGGGGGGATGGAAGGGGGAATGTGGCTTAGGGAGTCCCAGCGCGGAGAGCTGCGCTATAGACTTACCCCAAGAGGCCTGAGGATAGTAGTCTACAAGCCTCTTTTAATTATATGATTGGGCCAAAAAAAAAAATAGGTTAGCCTTAATGCAATGACTCCAGGCTTTCAAAAATAAACATCCCAATTGCTAATCTCTCTCCTCTCATTAGCCAAGTTCTCTTTATTTTGGGATATTCGGTGGGCTGGAAAAGAATGGCAATAGAGCTTGGAACAACATGAATATAACTCATTTCTTGACCCTCAGGTCCCACTGTGCTCTCTATTGGAGGTTCACTCTTCTTTCTTTGACTCTAAATTGACCCCAATACTTTCACACTCTTCCAACCTATTTAAATGAGTGTCAATTTCCTCCTATCTAGTGAAAACATTATATCCCTGCTCTCAACTTACCCTGGCAAGTTCTGACAATAATATACCATCAGACATAAGCCACTCTGACCTCTCACTTATTCTATGTACAACCTCACTTTAAATAGTAAATTATAAGAATATACTGCATTCCTCTTAAGGTAGGAAATGAAGGCTTAATAACAAGCTAAAGCCATATTTCCTAGTTAAATTTATTGATTTTTAATCTAAGTGTTCCGCTCAGGAGAATAATGGAGTCAAAGAGGTAAAGAGAATACATGTGGCTGAGATTATATAATATCTTCTAACGAAGTAATAAAATAGTGTAATAAACTCCCTGGCTTTTAACATCCAGAGGGACCACTAGCAATTTTAAGGTCTAAACAGCTTGGGAAATTTCCTTAGAGAGAATAACTATGCCATCCATCAAGAGGCTGTGGATATGGGCACTTGTTCGCATTCTATTATGGCATAGGAAGTTTTGCCTACAGGGTAAGAGAATAAACCAAAGCTATTCGTGCTGGGGTAAACCTGGAAAAGTCAATGTATCTATCAATCTATCTATCTATCATCTCTCTATCATCTATCATTTATCATCTATCTATAGACACATATATCTATATAGTCACTGTAATTCACATGATTTATTAGATTCTTTCATTGTTTAATCACAAAGAAACAAAGAGGGAAAGATAAGAAGAAAACAAAAGCCCACAGTTCTTTGAGAGATAGATCAGAAGACCCACAGGACCATCTTTGTCTTGATTATCTCTATTTTTATACTGGATTTGAGGCATACTAAGAAATGTGTCCTGCAACCTGGTCTCTAGCCAAAAACTATTATAGAGGGAACAGTGGAAAACCTGACTCATATGTTTTCAACATACCTTTAAATGCATCTCTTTAAAGATGCTCAGTTCTCGGGGCAATTCACAAAGCTGGGTGATAGTCCAGTTTAACTGTCCAGTTTCTTTTTCTGTCTCTCACCAGTGGTGAAAGGCTCTACTTGGGTTTACAAAATATAACTCACAGAAGAAGGTACTTCCATACACAAGTGGCAGAGTTTACAAAAGACTGGCATTTTCCAGCCCTTGGAGAACTGAAGCTATAAAACCCAATGAATTAAAATCATCATGCTGCTCCAAAGAGAGGAACATACAACTGCTTCATTTCTGGCTGGCAGAACAGAAGAGGGCCGACCTCAAAGGATGAAGAAGAGAGTCTGACAGGTAAATCATTTTCAAAAGTCCTTACAAGTGAAACCACTTTATAAAAGACTGTTAATCACTTGACAATTCTTCACCTGTAACTAATAATAACAGCTAATGTTTAGCATGTTATATGATAAAGTTTGCATATTCTATACCTTTCAATTCTTGAATCTACTTACTACACGTCAACATTTTGTTTTGTTTTGTTTTGTTTGGGGGGGGATCTTTTTGAGACAGGGTTTCCCTGTAGCCCAAGCTGGCCTGGCATTCACTATGTAGACCAGGCTGGCCTTGAACTCACAGAGATCCTCCTGCCTCTGCCTCCCAAGTGCTGGGATTAAAGGCCTCTGCTACCTTACCCGGCTTGGTTTTGTTTTGGTTAGCATACCAAAAAAAGGGTTTTGGTGTAGTGTTTTCATACTAAACTCCTTTACAGATAAGGAAACTACAACTTGGCGAAAGTGAAATATTTCCTCAGCACAAATGAATCTTCAGAGGCTATGTGTCTACAGCCTAGAGCATGCTGTTCTTCCATTGCTTTTCACAGAATGAAAATCAGAGCATGTTTACATTGTTAAAATGTTCTAAATATATGTAGAAGATTTTCTTTTAAATTCTAAGAAACCATGGTGACAATATCATGGGATTAAAAGAATATGAACTTTTAAAATATATTCACTCTTCCAATTCAGCTGCTTAAAATCATATAGTTGATTATTTGAATGCTGAAAGGACTTGTGCAGGAAAACTAAAAATACATGAAGAATACAATGTTCCTTGAAATGAATATTTTGGTACCTAAGCTCCTCATTGCATAATTTCAATTTTTCTTCTTCCTAAGGTGAAAATATATATATATATGAAAATATATATACATGTTAATATAATTTAAAATGTTGGGCCTGGAGACATGACTCAGCAGTTAAGAGTTCTTGCTGCTCTTCCAGAGGACCATGTCAGGTGGTTCACACCCACTTGTAACTCCAGCTCCAGGGTATGTGACTTCTTCTAATCTCCACAGGCACCCACATGTACCAGGCATATACACACAGACAAATAAATAAGAATAAATCTTTTTTAAAATTTTTTTTATTGAATTTTTGGGTATTTCATACAGAACAGCTTAATCATCTTTATACCCCTCCCCATTGCCTCCCCTCCATATCCACCCCCTTGAATTCATACATTCTGTCATTTCTGTAAGGCCTATCATGTTGTTAGTGTCTCCAGATGTCCATCAGTGCAAGTTCATCCACTGAGGCCTAGTCAACCTATCCAGAGTCCCTCCCTTTAAGAAGATCAGTTCTTCCTCACCCAGAAGTAATCAGCTGCCAATAATTCTTCAACTAAGATTGGGACCTGCTGTCCATTTCCACAGTTCTGTGCTGGATTTTTGTCAAAATAAATCTTTTTTAAAATGTAAATATTAACTCCACACTTACTTTTCCCAGGAATAGTACATACTTTCAAAGCAAGATTAAGTTATATTAGGAATGTATACCATACACCATCGTGAAGGTTTAGTATTTAGGGTTTTAAACCTAATGTTTGCTTCAGTAAACTAGATTGCCCTTCTCATTTAAACAAAAATAGCTTTAAAAAAGAAAGACATATTTTCAGCATACATACAAAAGTATTTTAAATGAATTAATGGTCTTTATTTCAATGATCTAAAACTATAAATTCATATATCCATTGTTAAATGAAAATCCCAGAAACAAATCAATCCAGACATTTTCACCGCATTTTTTTAAAGATGCCAACATTCAAAGACATAAATCTACACATAAAACATGGCCAGCTGTAGCTACAGGTGACCCTGTCTCAAAAAACCAAAATAAATAAATAAATAAACAAACATAAAGCAATGCTTTTGTTTTGAGGTTCTTATGAGAAATTCAATTTCTCTAGTTTCTGACCAAGACAATATTCTTTTGTGTTTTAATCCAAATAGAATTTCCCTTGATAGTGGAATTTAATACAGATCTACTGTCATCCCTCAGTCTAAGAGGACATTAAAACATACTTTCAGGGTCCTAAAACTTAAACAATTGTCTCCATGTTCTGAAGTACTCATAATAGCAGGGGAATTTTAAGGTGTTTGATTTCCTGGGGGAAAGGTATGCTGTGGTTACCTAGCAACTATAGATTTCCATTAATTTCCTGTTTGCTTTCTTTGTTGAAAAACAAGGGCTCAGAGAACTTGAGTGTAAGTTACCCAGAAAGGGAGCCATGCCTGCCACTAAACAGCCAGAAAGATGAATTGATGGTAATGATAATAAGGATAACTATTAAATGGTCCCGAATGGCATTACATCATCAATGAAGAGACTTCTTCATTGATAGGGTATTGTTGCTATTAATATTCCAATTTAATAGGTGAAAAAAACAAAGGAAAAAAAAATAACTGAAGTAGCTTACTCAAAAGTCTCCCATCCCCACCAGCTCCACAGTAATGATTCAGAAGGAAATTCCTTAGTCAGATTCTAGACCCTTGTCATCTGCTCCATTGAGTCTCTGAGCTCCTGGAGCTTATGCTGCTTAGAGTCCCTGCAACTCCATGTCATAACTTGTTAAACAAGATCTTCAGACAACTGGCTCAGGATGCTGGGATCCTAGCAATGTCATCCACGGAAATGAAGTGTGCACACCACATGAGTAAGCACATTGGCTCCTCCATTGTCTCAATGCATCAATGAGCAAAGCCTGGTGCTATAGGGCAGCCCTGAGTTGGTGCTGAGGGATAGTCCTATATCAGGTCCTTAGCACCTGCTTAGGAACAGCTGTCTCTCTCACTCTGAATTAGAAGTTACTTAGAGATTCTTTCTGAAGCACATTCATATCATCAAACTCAGTTACTCAATCTCCACTACCAGAAAATAATTTTTAAAGCATGTTCATGTCCTTGTGGTGATTATTAAGTCATCATTTCCCAAAATGTCCTCCCAGAGCTGGTACAGGTGTGTGGGTATTTCTGTGGTGTGCTCTGGTTCTTCCAAATGTATACCCAAGAATGGAATAGCTGGGCTCTGTGGCAGTTCCATTTTTAGTGTTTTAAGACACCTTCGTTCTAATTTCCATAGTGATTGCGCTCATTCACATGCCCACCAGAAGTGGATAAGAGGTCTTCCTCCCCCCACACTCTGGCTGCCATTAGTTATTGGTTGTTTGTGTGTGTGCGTGTGTGTGTGTGTGATATTCATTCTGACTGGTCTGAGGTGGAATTTCAATGTAGTTTTGATTTGTATTTCCTTGATGGCTAAATATGGCAAACTTTTTTTCATATATTTATTATTAATTCATATTTTCATTTGTTTCTTGTAGGATCTCATGTAACCCAGACTGGTCTCCAACTCGTTATATAGCCAGGAAAAATGGACTTGAATTCCTGATCCTGATCCTCCTACCTTCACTTCCCACATGCTGGGATGTGCACCACCACAGCCAGCCTGTACTTCTTTTGAAAAGCCTCAGTTAATTTGCCTTTTCTTAATTGGATTTTTTGGATGTGGTTTTGTTTTCTTCCTAGAACATATCTTAGGAAATATTGCAACAGACAAGTGACTTAATTTTTGTTTCAGCTTTCTTCCTGTTCCATGAAATTCAGTGGGGCTGGTTCTGTCCTTGAAATAGACACACACACACACACACACACACACACACACACACACACACACACTGAGTTGTTTGTTTTGGTTTGATTTGATTTGTTTTGATCTGATTTGGTTTGGTTTGGTTTTGATGGTGATACTGGGCACTGAATCCAGGCTTTGCACATGTTAAATAAGTGCTTTACCACTAAGCTATACAGCTATATCCCCAACTGTTTTTATTACTTTTAATTTTTATTTATTTATTTATTCATTGAGAAATGTCTTGCTAAGTTGTGCAAGTTGGCCTTGAAGTCACTCTATAGCCCAGCAGATCTTAACCTTATAATCCTCTTGCTTCCTGAGTAGTTAAGATTGTAGACCTGTGCTGCTGGGCCTGGTTTATCCCAGAAATCTTATAGTTTTCTCCCTTGGCAACTAGCATAGCACCTTCTGATACTATAGCACCTCCCCTTCAGGGAGGAGGCTTCCAGGTCAGTTCCAGCTCAATTGCTCCAAGTCCTGCATCTGAAGTATGTTATATCTTCAGCAGTAGGGTCTTACCTTCAAGTTCTGGGAGGCAATTAAGGGCTGTGGCAATAGCCTATGTTATATTGGGAGTCTCTTGGACTATCCTGACCAACAACTCAAGGGAAGGTTTCCTTACCTGGCACTGTGATTTTTGTTATACAGCCTTCAGCTATACACATGAATTCACACACACACACACACACACACACACACACACACACACTGCACAGGTTTTAAGTAGTCTTATTAAATAATACATTTCCCTATTGTTTTACAGACCACCTAAGCATTACTTATCTTTCCCCAGTCTCCCCCTGTATTATCCTTGTACAACCTCCCTTCCCAGTTAAATTCCCCCCATTTTCCCATCTCCCCCTTGATAATGCCTGTCTCCTACTATCCACCTCTCTCAGGCTCCTTCTTCCCCTCTCCCTGCATGGTTCCTTTCTACTTTCCTGACTCCTATTGTTACTTCAGGATGTATACTCACATCTGAGGATTCAGAGGTAGGATCCACAAATGAGAAGAGCACAGGCATTGCTTTTACTGAGTCTGAGTTACCTCACTTGGTATAACAGTTTCAAGTTCCATTCACTTATCTGCAAATTTCATTATTTAATTTCTTTTTAGAGCTGAATAGAACTCCATCGTGTAAATGTACCACATTTTTACTATGTCTTCATCAGTCGAGGGACATTGTTCATTTCCAAGCTATTGTGAAAAGAACAGCAATATATTGACTGTCACAATTTTGGGAAGAAAAGTTCATTTTATAATGGACAGATACATGGTTTGAATACATGACAGCAAAACTGCAGAACACTGAAATGGGCCTTGCCCTCAGAGTGCAGAGCCTCTGGTCAGACTTTCAGAGAAAACTCAAACTTCCTTCAGGGAAACAACCCATTCTTACTATGTAGCAACTTTTGTATGACTGCTTTCCTAAAACTGGTACAGCCCATTGTACAAAGGGAAAAAATGATTTTTTTATCACGAAGAGTAGAAATAAGGTACCTAAGAAATACAGATTTATGTCAAAAATAAGGGACTATCTCAGACATTTCATCAGTTTGTTGGGGACCCCTGTTGTGTAAAGTAGCAGTCTCTTCATGTCTGGATAGCCCATGGGCTCGGCCTCATATGTAGAGATTTCTTTTTTAGCGGGGTGTCTTTCCAGCATCTTTCTGACTTATCTTTTGAAGCAGCCATCACAGAAACATGGCCTCCGGCTCTGGAAACTGCCAGCCTTTTCTGTGTGATTTTTAGACAGTCTGGCAGCCTGGCAGGAGCCCACCTCTACATGTAAATAGGGTATCCCACGAAGTACCTATTAGCTAAGGTTTTTACTGCCACCCCCACAGTATAAAGTATCCTGGGTTTTCCTCAATAATCAGAGCTGGATCACCGAGACTTGGAGCCGAGCTAAGTCACTGAATAAAGGGGCTGTACCACTGACTGAGCTGAGTTCTGTGTCTTACTGCCTATGATCTAGCCTCCCCGGGGGGCACTATTCTTCTGTCATCGACTCACGGAAATCCAGCTTTAGCTGTCCCGCACCTCTCCTTGTGACCCGGCAGTTGACGGGTCCCAACTTAGAGAGAGAGTGCATGGGTGAAATTGCGATGGAACTCGACTGGGCCAGCCCCGGTAGCAGAGCCCCAAAGAGACGGGAGAAGCGGGCCCCCGCCAGCAACGCGGAGTAGACGAGCCGTGGGACCCGCCACTTCCCAGGTGCGCGCAGGAGACCGGCGCCACGCTAGCAGCTGGCACCCCGAGATCCCTGCACCCCCATATCTGGCGCCCAACGTGGGGCTTCTGAACCTCGTGCCAACCAGCAGCTGGTACCCTCGGAAATGGAGGATTCATGAGTACCTCTCCCACGAGGAGAGAAGCAAAAATCTCTTCTAATTTCCTCCTTTTGTTTCCGGTCTAAAAGTCTTCGCGTGGGACTGCTAAGGACAGAGAGACAACTGAGGCTTCCTGGTCAGGGCTACTCCCTGATGTTAGCTGAAGGTCTCTTTGACCCCCTAACAGACCCCGACTGCCTGCACAGGTGTAGACAAAAGACCTCTATCTATATATCTTTCTAATATAAAAATCTGGTGATGCAACGGCCACTTAAGAGTCATTAGGACGGCCGCCAGCCTCTTAAATTTGCGGGAAGGCCTGTGCTGGGAGCCAAGTGGAATCCCCTGAGATTTTAATTTCAGGCACGTTCCCTTGGACACCATCACCCAGTTAAGTGAGAATTTAAATTAACTAGCCCCTGCGGAGCACCTGGGAGTTCAAGGTGACTCACGGCCAGAACAAAAGATTTAAAAGTGACATTTTTTTCTGCAGTCTGAGGCTTGTAACTTGTAAGAGCGTTCCAACCCCCTAGTGTCAGACTGCTGCAAAAACATCTTCCCTTTATAATGGGAAATTCCACATCACGCCAGAAAAAACTCCAAATTCGTTCCCTTCAAACCCTGCTTGAATCTAGAGGACTTAAGATTTCCAAAAAAGAAAGCTCAAAATTTTGGAACAAACTTTATCAATTTGCACCCTGGATCTTATCAGCAGACATCTCTGATCCAGAGGTCTGGACTAACATTGCATATCTGGCTCATAAAAAAGAAATCCAGGAAAAGCATAATTTCCCTCTTTCCTTTTTCCCCATAATAGCAGCCATCCAACAATGCTTAGGACAAGCGTCAGAAAATAATAAAGGGGAAGGTTCAAATGATAAAAAAGACCCTAAAAATTGCCCAGTAGCAGATTCAACAGAAGTCAGACAAAACCTACTCACCAGCAAAATTAATCTTTACCCTCCTCTTGCTGATTTAACAAGCCCAGATATTAATGCCCAGACTTCAAAAGCTCCCAAAGATCCTCAGATAAATTCCCCTCCCCCTTCACCTCGGCTACCGCCACACCTTGTGGCTCTGCCACCGCCTGTGGCACCATTCCAGCCACGCCCTACTGCCGCAGAGCAACTGTGTAATCTTAGAGATAGTGGAAGTAGCCAGCCTCAGTGGTCTCAGGACCCACAAATCTCACCGGTAGAGGCTTTTCCTGTTAACTTACAAATAACAAGACAATGCCCACTAGCTCGGTACA
>NW_008352270.1:3658425-3660030 GCF_000622305.1 Nannospalax galili | reverse complement strand
CCACACTTTAAAGCGCTCTTTGCTATCTATATGGCTCTTGATAAAATTAATAAACCCTTCAGCCTTTATTCTGACAGCATTTATGCTGTTAATTTACTTCCATGGCTAGGTCGTTCCTTTATTAAACTTGATGGCAACCCCATCTCACCTCTGCTAATTAAAATTTCCACACTATTACAAAAGAGAGTGGCTCCATTATTTGTCCAGCATATCAGGTCCCACTCCTCTTTCCCAGGACCTCTTACTGAAGGAAATGCCATAGCAGATAAAGTGGCCACCGCTGGAACTTTCCCTGCCAGCATAACAGATGCCCAAGACCTCCACCATGCCACTCATATTAATTTAAAAGGGCTCCATCTCAGATTTCCCAATATCCCTCTCAAGCAGCTTAAGCATATTGTTAGAACCTGTTCTTCTTGTGCATCAATTATACATACTCCTGCTATACAGCAAATGGGAATCAATCCTAGAGGATTAAAATCTAATGCCCTATGGCAGATTGATGTAACTCATGTCCCCCAATTTGGCAGACAGAAATATGTATTTGTAACTATAGACACCTACTCTCACTTTCTCTGGGCCACTGCCCAAACTGGTGAAAGTTCTAAAAAGCTGGTAAATCATATGCTTTCATCCTTTGCCATTATGGGCCTCCCTGCACAATTAAAGACAGACAATGGCCCAGCATTTACTAGCTCCTCATTTAAAAATTTTTTTGAAGCGTGGAAAATCATCCATCACACTGGCATCCCTTACAACCCACAGGGACAAGCCATTGTGGAAAGGTCACACAAAACCTTAAAGGACCAATTAAAAAGACAGGCTCAAACAACATAATCTCCAAATATTCAATTAACATTATCCTTGTTTACCCTTAATGTACTTAATGTATATAAAGGGACAGATGCTCCCCCCATCACCCGACACTGGGCTCAGACACACCCAGTACCACCCATCATGGTTAGATGGAGGGACCCCTTTGATGGACTCTGGAAAGGACCAGATCCATTGCTAACCACAGGGAGAGGATTTGCTTGTGTTTTCCCACAGGATCAACCAAAGCCTATCTGGGTTCCAGCTAGAAATGTCCGACACCTCCCCGCCCACGAAAAAGATGGCCTGCATGACCCTGTCAGAGACAAAGAAAAAAAAGAGGCGGAGACGACACCCAAAGCCACACCAGATCACATAGAAAGAGATCCATGACCTAGTGGAGACTACATGCCACAGATGTCCCCCTGGAGCCTCCTTCTCTGTCATCCTCATGGCTGTCTTTACCCTGCTTAACACCAACGCTTCAGCCAGCCCCCACTCTCCCTAATACCATGTTCTAGAGATTTTATTTTTCAAGGAAAAATCAGATCCATGGGACAATCGCTGACATGTTGAAGTAATAGCAGAATTCTACTCAGGTACATTCTCTAGGTACCCCACGGCTGACTTTCATATCTCTCCACAGCTTGCACCTGCAGCTAAGTCTGTGCTAACTCATCATAATATTATTCTACAGGAAAGACAAACAGAGGACCAGATAAAATCAACTATGTCCTGGAACAAGTCTAACTTTCTTCCCTTCACCACCTACCTCAATGTTTAACTTCTTTT
>NW_008352270.1:3657356-3657826 GCF_000622305.1 Nannospalax galili | reverse complement strand
TCAAGATTTCAACCCACCAAACAATTAAGTTGGCTTAGCAATCCCTTGTTTTGCGTGGCTCCTATCCCTTGTTGCCCCCTGGTAATACTGTGTATTATTGCTTGCTCACTGTTTTTAAGATTTCTTTGCTGACAGTTACTGCCATTTGCTAAAATCACTACAAAACAGGCCATGGTCAATTATCAGACTTTGGATTCTCCCGAGATCAGATGAGTTAGCCCTTAGGGCTGGTGATGGCACTTCTCCATATTTAAATCAAAGAGGAGGCGATGTTGGGGACCCTTGTTGTGTAAAGTAGCAGTCTCTTCATGTCCGGATAGCCCATGGGCTCGGCCTCATATGCAGAGATTCCTTTTTCAGCAGGGTGCCTTCCCGGCATCTTCCTGACTCATCTTTTGAAGCAGCCATCACAGAAACATGGCCTCCGGCTCAGGAACTGCCAACTTTTTCCTGTGTGACTTTCAGGCTGT
>NW_008352270.1:3654075-3657314 GCF_000622305.1 Nannospalax galili | reverse complement strand
CCAGGAGTACCTATCAGCTAAGGTTTTTACTACCACCCCCACAGTATAAAGTATCCTTGTTTTTCCTCAATAATCAGAGCTGGATCACCGAGACTTGGAGCCGAGCTAAGTCACTGAATAAAGGGGCTGTACCACTGACTGAGCTGAGTTCTGTGTCTTACTGCCTATGATCCAGCCTCCCCAGGGGGCGCTATCCTTCCATCATTGACTCATGGAAATCCAGCTTTAGCCGTCCTGGACCTCTCCTCATGACCCGGCAGTTGACGGGTCCCGAACTTAGAGAGAGAGTGCATGGGTGAAATTGGGACGGAACCCGACCGGGCCAGCCCCGGTAGCAGAGACCCACAGAGACCGGAGAAGCAGGGACCCGCCAGCAACACGGAGTAGACGAGCCGCGGGGCCCGCCGCTTCCCAGGTGCGCGCAGGAGACCGGCGCCACGCTAGCAGCTGGCGCCCCAAGATCCCTGCACCCCCATATCAGTTTAGAAGTAACAAGGCAGAACATTTGAAATTAGACATCCCCAAGCAATTTGAGATGTGCTATCTTTGAATAAGGAATAGCCTTATAGACTTCTCTGTGCCAGCACTGAATTTTCAGCATCTCCTGAGGTACATGTGTATTTCTAGTATTCACTGTCGTAAAACCAATACTACAGAGAAAAAGTGACTCCATTGGTGCCTCAAAATGAAAAAAGCTGTGCTGTGGCAGAAGACAGTTCTTTCTCCCAGCAATGGCAGTCAGGGAGAGAAAATGGAATGCTGAAAATAATATTAAGTTTGCTTTTCATTAGCCTTGGTGCCTCTGAGACTTCTGTAAAGTCCCTAGGAAGTCTCTTCCATCAAAGCCAGTCTTTGAAATGCCGCCTAAGTAAGGGAATGGGGCATATCTACCAAGAGATTTCCCAAAGCCTCTCTTTAGGAGAACAATAAGAGTTCAGCACCCCAGGGGCTATGTATTGTTTCAGGATTTTGCTTCTCTGACTTGCTTTGCTTGGACAGAAACAGCAGTGAGCTTGAGTGATGCTAATTGGAAGACTGGCGGATTTCTATTTTCTTTTTCATCAACTGCTCTGGGAGCAAAGTTAGAAAAGTTTATTTTGCTGGCAGGCATCAGGAACATGACTGCAATTACCACCCTCTCATTTTCCATGCTAGGGCTATAAAGAGTGAAGGATGTCAGGCTGCCTTCCACTCCAGTAACACTTTTAGAATTATTTGTCAGTGTGAGTTTCTCTATTGCCCTGGTTAATATAAAGCGCCTGTATTGAAACACTAATGCCAGAAACCTGCAAGACCCTGAGCACTGGGTAACAGGACTTCAGACCTACAAGGTAGGGCCCTTGACCTTGGGGGGCAGGGGGATTACAGATTGATTGGGATGACATGGATAAACTTGTAAATCATGGCACAAATCTCTTTCTTTTCTAACTTTTTTTTGCGGGGGGTCTTTTTGAGACAGGGTCTCCCTGTTGCCCCAGTTGGCATGGAACTTACTCTGTAGATCAGGCTGACCTCGATCTCAGAGAGATCCCCCTGCCTCTGCCTCCTAAATGCTGGGATTAAAGGCATGTGCCACCATACCCAGCTCTCCATTATATTTTTCATTATGAAAAAATATCAAGTCAGAATAGCTCAAACTATGTATTGAACACACTTCTATTCACTGATAAGAACACTAACAGCAGCCATGACTTGCTTTATTTGTGGGATCCGTGTGTGTGTGTGTGTGTGTGTGAGAGAGAGAGAGAGAGAGAGAGAGAGAGAGAGAGAGATAGGTTACTGAACAAGTTGAAAATAATCTGTATCATCAGCCTCAGTCCATAAGAAGAGTTTTCTCCTAGCCAACCACAATTCTTATTTTTATTTTTTTACTTTTATTTTATGTGTGTGAGTGTTTGGCCTACATGTATATAAGTGTACCTGTGCATATAATGCCTGAGGAGGCCAGAAGAGGGCATAGGATCCCCTGAAACTGGAGTTATGTACAATGAGTATTAGCTGTCATGTGGGTGCTGGGAACCAAGCCAAGGTCCTCTGCAAATGCAGCCAGTGCTCTTAACCCCTGAGTCATCTCTCTAGTCCTCTATCTAACTATAATACTAATATGTAAGAAAGTTAAAATAATCTCTTAATGGCATCTATATTTGTGTCATGTCTCTTCAAATATCCCAGTTGATTCAAAAGTTTTCTTTAAAGCAGTTTTATTCTAATCAGAATCTAAAAAATATACACATTAAATTATTTTTCAATCTAAAAATGATGACCACCCATTTTCAGGATGCATTTTGCTGGCTTTTCAAAGAGAGCAGACCAAGTATACATAGCCTTGATTCTGGGCTATCTGACTGCTTTCTTGTAGCGTTCATTAACTTTTTTTCCCTGTCAATATTTCCTCTAAACTGAAAATTAGACCTAAAGTCTCATTAACCAGATTAAACATGCTTGGCAAGAAAACTTAATAGCTTCTTATATTGGTAGTATAAGAAGCCTTCAAGATGGTACAGTGGCTTCAGATAACCCTTCAGTTCCTCAAAACATAAACACAGAGCCACCATAGCATCTAGAAATTTCACTCTAAGGTACATACCCAGGAAAAATTACAACACATATCCAAACAGAAATGTGCACATGAGTGTTCACAGCAACACTATTAATAGCAGCCCTAGGAGGAACAAACCGAGTGCCTATTAACTGATGGAGAACTAGTATGAGGCATATACATGTAATAGAACATTGTAAAAGCAGCCCAAGTGTCTAGTCCCTGATGAGAAAATGGAAGCTGGTACAGCCACCCAAGGGAATGTTGTAAAAAAGGATTGAAGCGCTGATATATGGGTGAACTTTGAAAACATGCCCTGTGAAAGAAGCCAGTCACAATGATCCAATAGTATATGATTCTATTTAGATGAAATGCCAAGATAAGCAAAGAGAGTAGATTCATAATTGCCTATGGCTCAGGACAGGAGGAGCTGGATACGGCCATGACTACTAATGAGTATGGGGCATTGGAGGGTGAAGAAATATTCTAAAATTAGATTCTGATGGTGCTTGTACAACTCTTGTGATATAAAATAATAGAATTCTGAGGCTAGAGAGATGGCTCAGCAGTTAAGAACATTGATTGTTCTTGCAGAAGACCCGGGTTCGAATCCCAGCACCCACATGGCAGCTAACAACTGTCTGTAACTCCAGTTCCAGGAGATCCGACAGCCTCTTCTGTCCTCTGCAGGCATTGTACA
>NW_008352270.1:3619180-3654055 GCF_000622305.1 Nannospalax galili | reverse complement strand
AACTCCAGTTCCAGGAGATCCGACAGCCTCTTCTGTCCTCCATGCAGGCATTGCATGACACAGGTGCACTTACCTACACGCAGGCAATATACGCATACACATAAAATAAAAATAAATTAAAAAATAATTTAAAGGAGAGAAAAAAAAACTCATAATAGTGCTGTGTGTTTTGTGCTGTAATGCATTATGAGACCTGTAAGTTCAGGTGGTATCTTGGTTAATGAAGCTCACTCAGTTTGGCTTCTTGGTAAAGCAGCTAACCTTGGGTCTCTCTGGAGGAAAATGTGCTTTCAGTCTGTAGATTATGAGCAACCTGAAGGCGATGGATTGGAAACACACAAATAGCTGTTTCCTCAACATCTAACCCCAGACTGCAGTGTACATTAGCAAGTCTTGCTTGGCCCAGTAATTTCACCAGTGATTATGCAATGGCCAACATTTCTTTCTACAGATTCAAAGCTTAGCCGGTTTGTCAAATTTCCCAGAGTCACCAGGCAAGCTGATAGCAGAACAGGAACTCAAACCCAGAGCTGCCTTTTCTAGCCCACTGCGTGCCATTGCCTTAAGCTACAGCTTTTCCTTGGGCTGTGTATAAAGAGAGCAGCTGCCTCAGTGAGGGGTAGGGATGTGTTCGGTGAGAAGTAGTACCAGAATCTGGGGGCAAAATAATAGCTTCCCAACCTAGAGGCAATCCAGGAAGACGTCCTGAAAGGGGTTGGGCTACTGTGAGTCCTTAAACCTAATGAGGAATACACAGGAGGGTTCTAGGTGCAGCACAAAGAATCCTACCTGATCAACCTAAGCTCAGTGGAAAAGCTTTGATGGCGAACAGAACTGCAATTAGTTACAACCACTGCCAAAGTTCATGAGCACTAGAGCTAAATTGCCAAGACTTGAAAACCACAGCTAACATTTATTACCCATACAAACTTGGGTGAGTGCCTCAATTGTTTGGTTATAAAAGGAGAATAACTAACACCAACTTCACAGAGTTGGGTTTTTTTCGGGGGGGGGGGATTAAATGAGTTTGAGAACAGTTCCTGGAAATATCAGATCTACAGAAATATTGTCTATCAGCCTGAAGAGATGGCTCAGTTAGCAAAGTGCTTGCTCCGTATGCCCAAGACCCTGAGTTCAACCCTCAGAGTCCATGTAAAAAAAGCCAGACATGACGGCACATGTTTGTAATCCCAGTGATGCTGGAGAGGCAGAAGCAAGCAGGTCCCTAGAGCTCACTAGCCAGCTATCTTAGCCTGCTTGGCAAGTTTCAGACCAATGAGAGATTCTTTCTAAAACCAAAAAAGGTAGATGGAGCCTGAGAAACCAGAGGTTATCCTCTGGCCTCCCCATACAGACACACATGTGCACACATAAATTGTCAATCATTACATTCCACAAATGTTTGGAGAACACTTTGCAAAAAATAAGAATGCTGCAAAAGCTGGGGGCTGGAGAGATGGCTCAGAGGTTAAGAACACTGGTTGTTCTTGCAGAAGATCTGGGTTCAAATCCCAGCACCCACATGGCAGCTAACAATTGTCCATAACTCCAGTCCCAGGGGAATCCGACAGCCTCTTCTGACCTCCGCAGGCATTGCACGACACAGGTGCACTTACCTACATGCAGGCAATACACACATACACATAAAATAAAAATAATAAAGAATTTTTTTTAAAAAAGAATGCTGCAAAAGCTAATGACAGCCAACTGTCTTCCCCTCTGAAAGTATGTTATTGCAACTGCTAGGTAGGCACCCTTGGGAACAGCTATTGCAAGAGGAGATGTGGACGTTAGGAAAAGAAGTCAGGCAATATTAGGTTTGCCACCACTGACTGGGAAATGTAGAGTGAGTCCCATAAAAGGGAAAAGTTGGGCCTTCCATTTCTGACCATGTGCTTCCAAAAGCTGCAGTGTGCTAGAGGATCACCAATCAGACTTAGCACACGTCAGAGCACCCAAGGGCACCCAAAGTTGCTTTCACTTACCCATTAATCAAAGGGAGTAGTTTAAAAGGAAAGTCTTGGGGCTGGAGAGGTGGCTCAGCAGTTAGGAGCACTGGCTGCTCTTGCAAAGGACCAAGGTTCAGTTCCCAGCACTCACATGGTGGCTAAGAGCCATCCATAATTCCGGTTCCAGAGGACCTGACACCTGCTTCTGACCTTCAAGGGCACTTACACACATGCAGGCAATATACTCATACACATAAAATAAAATTATTAAATAAAATATTTTAATTAAAAAAATAAAAGAAGCATCTTGAAAAAAAAATCCCACAGTGAGTACGTAATGTTGCATTATGTCACTACTACCATGAATCATACGTAGCACACTGCGTTAACTTTCTTTCATTTGTTTTCTACTTCTGATGTTACCTACAATTTATCAGCAAGCATGTTGATCAGAAAACAAAATTTGTGAGGAAAAAAATGTCAATCTTTAGTTGCACAAAGGTGTATCTGATGCTCATAAATATACAATATGAAGAGCATGTCAATGTATGTGTGTTGCATTTATGATTGAGAAATAGCAGGTAGAGGGCAGTAAGCCCAGACATTTTATCTAGGATTTTTAAATTGTTTTCATTGTCTGAGATACTGTAGACACTCAGCCAGCAAAGATAACTATCTGTTAGACTAATATTCTAGCCCATAGTGGGAAAGGGAAGCTAAGAAAATATTGCCAAGTGGAACTATATTATCAGTTCCTAAAGTTCATGTTCACTTATCCAGTGAAGCAGTCACTATTTTTCTATATTTTTCTCATGAATTTCTCTGTGTGTGTGAAGAGAGCAGGCACACCATGAGCAGACCTGCAGCAAAGCCCATATAATGAACAACTGAGGCCTCCAGCCAAGAGCCACGTGAGTGAGTCTTCTTGCAACAGTTCCTCCAACCCAGTTCAGCCCTCAAACAATTGCAGACCCAGCCAACATCTTGCTCACAGCCCCATAACAAACCTGGGGCCAGGACACGCAACTTAGCCATCCTCACACCCCTGCCCTCAGAAAACTTAATGAAAAAGGGAGTTATTGGCATTGTCAGTGCTAAACTTTAGAGTCAGTAGTTATACAATAGAGCACGAATACAGCATCTGCACAAATGAACAAGTGAATGGGCTGTCAGTGGATGTACCAAAGGAATGTCAAGATCTAGGCATCTTTTTTCGTTTTAGATTCTTCACTGTATTCCATTTGTTATTGTATCAGGAAACATAAGCGTTTATGGGTTATTTTGTGCCAGAACTGTCCAGGGATGAGAATACAAGGGGATATGACAGGGGATGTGATGGCACCTGGATGTGATGACAGGAGAATCCTAGCTCACTGGAGGGAAAGCCCAACACCACCCAGAGACACAATGCTCTTCCTCCTTTCTCCTTTCCTACTCTTAAGCCGCCTGTCCTCTTTGGCCCTCTTTGTAGGGCACAAGCCTCCCAAGCCTTCCACTTTTGCTTAAGCACTGAAAAGCAAGCTACGTTTATAGCAGTAGCCATGGGTTGTAGCATAGGCCATATTATCTGGGAGAAACAGGAATGTTCCAATCAGGGCTAAGATGGCTTCTCTAAGGATAAAGAACCAAATAAAGCACGAATGGAGAGTTCTGAGAGGAATGCATTCTGCATCTAGCTGCCCATTAGTTCACTGGCCAGTGAATTAAGAAGCAGGATTATTGATTGTTGTCTTTTTCAGACTGGCTTCACTAGTTTGATTTGTTTCAAGGTAGTGTAAACAAATCCAGATCTCTGGGTTTACACATTGTAGTATATATGCAGAAATAACACTGGATTTAAGGACATAACGCTAAGGTTTTATTTTTCTAGTTTCAACTCTATCAAAGGTTTTCTTTTTTTCATGGTGGATATGTAAATTCAGCTTTCTGGGTATTGAAGTAGCAAGAACCATTTTTGCATTCTGAAAGAATCCAACATATATTATTCCTTTGAGGCAACAATTGTGAGCGTTGGGCTTTCTTTTTAACTCCATTGACCATTAATGCAATAGAAATTAAACATGACTAGTCATTGAATACATTTGTCAAACTGACCCACTTAGAAAAAGTGATTTTTTTCTATTTGCTTGGGAGGGGTTGTAACCTGAAATTTTCCCCCTTTTTTATTCTCTTTAAAACTACATCAAGTCATTCTGCTATAGTGTTATTTGATACGCAAACTGTATTACTGCACATAAAGTACGGTTTGTTTGGGGTTTTGTTTTGTTTTTGTTTTTGTTTTTTGTTTTTATTGGGGGTGGGGCCTTTTTGAGACAGGGTCTCCCTGTAGCCCCAGCTGGCTTGGACCTTATTATGTAGACCAGGCTGACCTTGAACTCACAGAGATCCTCCTGCCTCTGCCTCCTGGGTGCTGGCATTAAAGGTGTGTGCCACCACACCTGGCTAAAAAAAAAAGAGGTAATACGGACTGCTGCAATAAAAAAATTGCCCCCCTCAAATTTAGAATAGCTCAAAACATCATAGACTGAGCCATTGAAAGGGTTCAGCAGGTAACAGTAGTTGCCGCAAAAGCCTGGCAACCTGAATTCAATCCCAGACCCATGTAAAGATGGAGAGAACCAACTTTCCAAATTGTCCTATGACCTGTATAGGACACTGTGACACATGTGCACCCACCTCACCACACACATCATGTATGCATACACACAATAATAAAAATTATTCACATACATCTCACCCAAAATACTGTTTTGACCAGCTCTCTTCTGAGTCAGGGAGCCAATACCTTTCATCCTCTGGCTCCCCCATTGTGTTAGTGTCATGTTATCGTAACAAACCAACTTTTAAAAAGGAAAGGTTTGTTTGAACTCAGTGTTTCAGAGGCTGTAGTGCCCTTGTCCTGTGCTGAGGTAGCACACTGTGACAGGAATTCCTAGTATAGCAAGCCACTCACCTCAAAAACGGAGGACACAGGCCTGGAGAGATGGCTCAGTAGTTAAGAGCCCTGGCTGCTCTTGCAGAAAACCTGAGCTTAGTTCCCAGCAGTCACATGGTAACTAACAACTGTATCTCCAGTTCCAAGGGATCTGACACGCTGTCCTGACCTTCATGGGTATTGCGCACACATAGCGCACTTGTATATATTCGGGCAAAATACTCATACACATAAAAGAAAAATAAATAAACAAAATTTAGACAAAAAGGAGAACAGAGATGAAAATAAGAGCAGAGTAAGAGGCTAGGTCCCATTATGCCCTTCAAGGGCATGACCCTGATGACCTAACAACCTCCCATTAGGCCCTGCCTCTTACAGCTTTCCATCTCCTAATAGTACTAAGCGAAGGACTGAGTATTTAACACGTGGGCCTTTAGGGGACATTGCAGGTCCAAACAATAGCAACCATCTTCTACACGTGGCTTACAGGTTGCTGTCTTATCTGTAGTATACCAATAGACAGTGAAAGCACGTGAAGAATTACATGTTAGAAGACCACAGGCCATGCCTTGAAGTCACATGCATCACTTCTGCCAGATTTTATTGACTAAAACTCAAGTCACTGGAACTCCCAACCACAAAGAAAGATGGCTTCTCAGGAAGAAGAGATCGATCCCTGAATAACCAGCCAATCTCTGCCACAGTGGTGGCACCCTTTACCTCTACACAACCATAGCTCACCTCCTCAGTAGACTCCCTTTCTGGACCTACTTACTTAAATGCCTATCTGTATCCTCAACTCAAGACAAATTTAACTCTGTCCCTTCTGCTCCCACAGAGCCTTTTACCCAACAGTTTGGCACTGTACTGATTACCACTTGGCTCTCTTCTTGCACTGGTCCATTGGCATGGGGAGAATAAAGACAGTGTCTTTTTGTCTGTATATGATAGTATGTATAAAGAGTAGGGATTCACTTTTAAAAGGCAAATGGATGAGTTAAAGGATGGACATAATGTTTTAAGACTGGATAAGCCAATATGAATAATTGGGTGTACAGACTACTTTTTAATAGAGAAAAAATGATTAACACAGAAACCCACAATTGGCCACTGTGCAGAGAACAAGAGGCTGAGGAGTGCTTATCCGTGAATAGGTCACCTATTTCAAACCTTGACCTCCCAAGGCTCAGGGATCATTGTGCAAGAGGAGGCAGAAAGATTATACGAGCCAGAGGGGATGGATGGCCACAAGGAAACAGTCTTCCAGACAGCTGGTCATTTATTTGTATGAACTCACAGCAATGGTGACCGTATGCAGAAGACCCACGTAAGCTCAAGCCAGCCAAACTCCTATCATAGACATGGGGAAGTGAGTAAGAAATCCCAACCCAACAAGGATCTTTTGGCAATTGATGGCTGCTGGAAGGAGAAAATTCAGTGTCTTAAACAGGGATAGGACTCTTGATGGGCCCAGTAGATGGACCCATACTGAAGGACATTTAGGGACACAAATCAGACTCTATAAGCCATATTGTGTGTGTGTGTGTGTGTGTGTGTGTGTGTGTGTGTATTAAATTGGGTGGGAGGAAGCAGCACAGCCCTGCTATGCTCATAGGTGGCAGTGCTTCTGGCTCTGTCTCCTATTGGAGGAGAACTCCTGAGTGCATGCATGATTTAAAACTCATGAATTGTTTATTCCTAGAATTTTCCATTTAGTATTTTTAGACCATGGTTGACAGCACATAACTGAAAGCACAGAAAGCGAAACTACAGATAAGAGACTGATGAAATTGGACTTCAGTCATCATGTAGAGTTCTGTTGTGTCTAGGAAAACTTCCTAGCTGCGAGGACATGTCTTTCTGTCTTTAGAAAGTTTCCTGCACATCAACAATATAAGGAGCACCACAGTTTAAGTGAACTGAAGTGAAACAGAAAACTTAAGAGCATTCAGAGGGATGAGAGGCTTTGTTCAGTCTGGGATTATTTTAGTGAATAAAATTGCCTTTGGAGGGAACTCAGAAAGACAATATAATGGGGTTGTTATGGAAGAAGCATCCTTGATCCTATGTTTCTAATGGTCCCAGGATATAAACAAGCACTGGCTTGCAGACAGTTCTAGAGCTCGATTCAATGGAACCCAGCTTTGATGATGTGCTTTTAGGCAAGTTAGGCTCACAGCCTCACTTTCCTTGAAAGGTAGATATAATGATAGATGCTGCCTTATTTGGGCTATGAAGAGGATGGCATGGGCTAAAGTTGGAGACACCAACAGAGTGACACATAATAAACACTTAATTCAGACGTTCCTTTTAGGTTCAAAATGTTGATGGAGATTTTATTCTACTTTTACAACTTGGGAATAATAATTTGGGGGAAAAATTCAACTCAAAATCATAAAGAAGGTGACAATGGTAGGCAGGCAAGAAGTGGCATCACAGTGCAGACCTGGTCCCCAAAGCTAGGATCTTCTGGACCCACTTGAACTTGGTGTCACGGGCATCCTAGACTCACAGGCCAGTCTCACGTGTGCCTGAGCCCTGCTGCTGGGAAGTTCTAGAAAAACAGTTTCTGTCCTATAGGGCCAGTTGCAACTCAGCAGAGTATTTTGCTTTCTAAAGATATATAGAACCGAATATGCAGCATCGCCACTAAAACTGTTCATCACCTCATGGAGCTGCAGGAAAGCCTAAGGGATGGATTAATAAATAGCATGTTGACGGACATGATAGAAAGTAATATCGGGCATTATTGTAGATATTAACGGAGGCAGGATTCCGGGGACAGACAGGAAATCTCACTGGAGGGAGCTGGCCTGCTACTTATTCTTATATAAGTTCAGATGTTAGTTCTTGTCAAGTGATGCCTAGATTCCATCAGTTACGGCCCTGGCAATGTGGAGCCATCTAATTTCCCAAAGAAACCAAACAAAATTCTCTCCTCTCTCTTTCTTTCTCTGTCTCTGTCTCTCTGTTTCTTTCTCCCCCACCCCACCCCCTGCTTCTATTTTTGGGACAGAGCTATCTTTTCCTAAGAACAGGCTCTCCTCTGTTGGACCATACCTTGATTCCTAAAAGAGTACAATCAAATCAACTCCAAAAGATATTCAAAGTTAGGGGTTGCTGTGGTGTGGATAAATGTCCACCAGAGGCTCATGTATCAAAAGCTTGGTCTCCAGCCTATGGCGCTACTAGGAGGTATCAGAACCTTTCAGGTACCCCGGTGAGTTTCTTACAGTACGGGGGTATGCCCTGGTATGGGGCCATGAGACCCTGATCTCTTCATCTTTCTTTTCTGTCACCAGCCAAGGAGGTGAGTGGCTTCACTCTACCCTGTGCTTCTGTCCTTTTGCCCAAAGCAATATGCTCAGTTGCAATCAGCCTCAAACCACCAAAACCTTGAGCCAAAATAAACCTTTCTGCTTTATAAACTGAAGATAAAGGATGCTTATATTCACTGAGATTTAATAAAAGGATTCAGTAAAAGCTGAGCTGACATGACATCAAGCAACTCAATTCTTTGAAGACTGGAGAGGAGACTATTTTGCATGGCATACCTAAACCTTGATGGCTGACTAAATACTTGCTGCTGATGTGTTTGCTTTTGGTGCTACAAGTACAAAACCTCAGACAATTATATTTAAGTCAAAGTCTCTGAGCAATTATTAAGTAGAGAAGAGCCCTGGGGTGGCCCAGGTTAGCTGAGGGGACAGAAAAACAACGCTGTGGCATTGGTGAAAACTCTCTTGTAACATGACTCGTTGGAATTTTTTTCACATCACTTTATAGTCTATTTGATTCCATGAATTGGAAATAATAGAAGTCCTGTGATGGGTTCAGGAAAACAGATGTCTGGAATGGATACATTAGATCAGGACCAGAAGCAGGGGGTGCGCAAAGACAAAAATAACTAAGAGGCTGGGGAGATGGCTCTGTGGGCAAAGTGTTTGCTGAGCAAGCATGAGGACCTGAGTTTTATCGTAGCACCCATTTAAAAAAAGAAAAACCGTAGGCATGGCAATGTCCTCCTGTGACCCTAGTACTGGGGAAGGCAGAGACGGGAGGGTCCCTGCGGGTAATTGACCAGCTGCCCTAGCCAATTGGTGAGCTCCAGTGAGAGGCTCTGTCTTGAAAGATAAGGTAGAGAGCAATAGAAGAAGACACCTAACACTGACTTTGGCCTTCATACATCTTGACACACATGTACATACATACAGACTTACACACATGCATATATCACACACACACACAAATCAACTCAGACACCATACATGGTGTTCAACAAGGATGCAAAGAACTCTAACACATCCTCCCTACCTGAATGTTTTTCACAGGATCAGACACTCCAGTGCCTTCATCTGATAGCTACCCTCTGTTAACACACTCTAAATGACTGAATCAATCATTTGCTGTGCTGTTTTCTCAAAGGTCTTAAGCTATTCCATGAAACACTAGTTAAAACATCATATCCCCCACACCAGATGTGTCCCCATTGTTCAGAACCAGTATTGATTCTCTGGCAAGAAGACAATGGCAGCTCTACCACAGTCCTCGTTGAGATTGCAAGCTTTAGCAGATGGAGAGATGTGAGTTGGAAGCAAAGCTGATGCCCCAAACCCAGGATCTTAGTGACACCCAAGGGTCACTTCTAGCGAGTTTCCTAGGTCCACAGGAGACCAATCCCTCTATAGGGAGGAGGAAACAGACTAACCTAAGGGAGTGGCCCCTCCTGGGATGCCTGAGTCATCTCATATCCATGCTGAGTGGACCCTCTGGTCAGGGAGGCAAGAAGGACAAGCTCAGCACCATGCCTGGGTGTTGAGCTGTACACATTCATTCTGTGCACCTGTCTGGAGTTGGCTCCTTACTTGGGTTTCAAAGCTCCGTTTTTCTCTAACTGCATTTGTCTCGAGAGGACAGTCCCCATCCACTAGGCACATTCTCTATGGAAATTTGTCTCCACTCAAGAGAACGTAAGAGGATGCAGCCAGTCTGTGCCTCACACAGCGAGGCCAGATGCACTGGAATCCCTCACTGCCCCCATTCTGGCTTGTGGTCCAGACAACAAAGGCCAGTCCCTGACCCTGGCTGGCTCCCTCCTAGCTTCCCCTTTTTCATTATCTCCAACTCCAGCAGGAGCTGTCAGCTCGGCTCCAGTGGGGTAGGAAAAGCTTTTTCCAGCATGAACAAAGTGCAGCCTCTTATCTCCAATCCACTCTCTGCTTGGGGCCTTGGGCCCAACTGGCAGCACAGCCAGTAGGGGGTGAATTAGCCAGAGCTTTTAAGAGTTTGAGTGAAACCACCTCTGGCAGAGGCGAAGGGATTTAATAAAAAAGATTTTCACATGCTTGGTTCTGTCTCAATTCAGCTGAACATCTCCCACTTCAGATTTCAAAAGAAATTTCTGTTTCACTTCTGGGTTTGGAGCCTAGGTGAACATGAGAGGTACTTAGGAACCAGACTTTTTGAGCAGAATGGCACATAGCTGGTGTGGCTCCAAGCAGAACAGAAAGCCCAGGTATTCTATCTCAAACACAGGAACTGACAAAGAAGGTCAATGAGAAAACAGAGCCTGTAGCCTGTATCACTCTCAACTATGCAAACCTCACAGATCACAGAAGGGGTATCTCAGTAACTGCTCACCCTGCTGCTGTGAAAATCCCTGTTTTCATTTAGGAATGCACCACACCCCAAATCTCAATCTGTGTATTTCTGACAGAGCTAACCGGTACCACACCTATCAGTCAGAGCCCCTCACTCATCCTCTCACACCCTGTGACTGGCTCAGGAATGTCCCACTGACCCCATAAAAGCCAGATAGTACCCTGGAGATTTCCAGACTTGACTTTCCTACCAGACTTGAATCTGCTAGACACATGATCTACAGTCCCTAGGGCTGGAGAGATGGCTTAGTAGGTAAAGTGCTTATTGCACAAGCATGAAGACCTGAGTTTGAATCCCCAGTGTCCACACAAAAAGCCAGACATGGAGATGCAAATTTGTTATCCCAGAGCTGGAGAGATGAAGACACACACATGCCTGGAGCTCATTGACTAGTTAGCCAAGCCAAATTAGTAAGTTTCAGGTTCAGGGAAACCTCCTATCTCAAGAAATAAGGTAGAGAGCCACTTGATATTGACCTTTGGACTCTACCTGCATGGGCACACATATACACACACTGCAAATATGTACACACATGACCCCCACACACAAAAATTAAAAATATAATAAAATTAAAACAGGTCTACTGTTCTTTTAGTCATTCTGTGTTATGGGCTCAATTCTATCTGAAATGGAGCCAATAGGGAACAGGGCACAATCAAATAAAGAAGCACGGAAAAGTTACTTCTGGTGACAGAGTATGTGTCCCTGGATCAATGTCGGGAGCCGTAGGCCCCTACCCCAGGAAATAGCAAGACCTGATTCCTGGCAAAGCTGTTTTTCAGACATCAAGGCTGGCCTGGTTTGAGATTAACCAGATGACTATACTTGTAAGCCTCTCACAAACATGTTGTTCTAACCTGGGCACTTAACGCTTGAGAGACTCCCTCAGTTTTCTCATGTAATTGCTAAGAAACTTTGGTATTACTCTGTAATCATACAAGTGTAACCTCTTAATTGATTTATAACTTGCTATATAGAATTGTGGTGTTACTATGGAATTTACTCTGTGATCAATTGGTGTGGTGTTATTGTGATAATCATTCTGTTAATTGAATTGTTCTACTTCAATGGATTTGTCCCTGCAAACTTCCCCTACTTCTCACTAAAAAAACTTTGTGTAGATGTTCAATAAATGAGACTTGATCAGAAAGCCTGTCTTGTCTCCATTCTTCGCATCTCTTGTCCCTTTCTGTCCCCCTTCCTCCCTCCAGAAACCCACGCTGACTGTCTTGCGGGTCAGGACAGATCAAGCCAAGCCTGAAGGCAATTACCTATGAACCTTTGCAACAAATACTCTTTTCATTCAAATCGTTTTTGAATTGGCTTTTGTTTATTCATAAGTGAAAGGCCACTGATGATGTGAGAGATTACAAGACATGTAATTCTCAGAAGTGGAGAGTATCAGCACCAGAATCCACAGTAGTTCTGGAGGCAAGGAAGGTACCACCTCTGAAAAGTTTATGCTCAGTGTCTTGCCCTGAACTGATAGCCTTCAAGATTTGGGGATGAAAAGCCTCATAGAAAAATGTGACAACCACATAGATCTCCACTCGTTCCCACAGCCAGTTCTGACTCTTGAATCTGGAGCTAGAGATATGGTTTTCAACCAGTATCCAGCAATTTGGAACAGATGGTACAGGGAATTCACTTTGGGAAACACTAACTTGATACTCAGAACTGAGAGTTGAAGGATAAAACTTTAGTTCTAGGAGTGGGATAGAGCAAGAGCCACAAAGGAGGATGGGATAATGGGAGAGAGCTCAGAACAGGGCTGCAGACCCATGCCCAGTAGTGGTTGCTTAGAAGGTGACTGTGACACCCAGGGAGCCTACAGCTCAATCAATGAGCTTAGAGTTGGAGTATATTTGGGCGGGCTGCTACCCCGATCCTCAATGACCTGGTACCCCTTCTGTGTATCAGGACAACATGTTTTATGGAGCAGAGTCTACCCTGTGCTAGGTACTGTGCTAGGCCATCAGATTCTGAAATGAAATCATAGCTCCTGCCTTTGAAGGTTATGATGTGGTAGGGGGCATGAAAAGTCTTTGTAGATAACAAGTAGTAGTTTCAGTGAGAAAAGTAGTACACAGTCCAATCAGAAGACTCCAGAAGGTTCCTGGAAAAAGTCCCAGAACTGATTCAAGAGAGCTCCAGCTAATGTGGAAGACTAGAAGAAAAAAGAATCCCTCTATGGTCCAAATTCCCTACAGGTCTTGAGAGACGGTGACAAAGGTCAGAATGTAGTATTTCATCTCTTCTATGAAATATAACCTAGACTAGAGACTAAGCATGAGCCCCAGGGACCTCTTTACAGGCCACGCTTTGTCCTCAGACCCTAGTCATCTTAAAACCTGATGTCTCAGGACTGAGAGATGGCTCAGAGGTTAAGAATATTGGCTGTTCTTGCAGAAGACCTGGATTCAAATCCCATCACCCGCATGGCAGCTAACTGTCCATAACTCCAGTTCCAGAGGATCTGATAGCCTCTTCTGTCCTCCATGGGCATTGTACAATATGGGTGCACTTACATACATACAGGCAATACACGCATACACATAAAATAAATAAAATTTTTTTTTTTTTAAAAAAGAACCTAATGTCTCATATTGGAGAGATGGCTCAGCAGTTAAAAGCACTGGCGATTCTTTCAGAGGATCTGGGTTCTGTTTCCAGCACCCATATAGCAGCTAACGACCATCTGTAATTCCAGTTTCAGGGAATTACAACACCCTCTTCTGGCTTCCACAGACATTTCATGCACAGATGTACTTACATACATGCAGACAAAACACTCACACATAAAATTAAAAATAGATAAAGTTTAAAAAAATGTTTAAACCTGATGACTCTTGCCTCTGTTGATGGAACATTGATAAATAATTGATAAGAAAATAAGACTTAGTACTTAAGCTGAATATCATTTTTAAATTTAAAAAATTAATATAGGATCAATACATAAATATGTATTTCCCAAAATTTCATCAAGATCAACCATTGTCAATATTTTGGTATAAATCCTGGATATCTTTGGGGAATATGACCAGACTATACATATTATTTTTATACTTAACTATTTATTTTAAGCATCTTCCCATATTAAATATTTAAATGCAACATGATGCTAATGTTTAAATAATATTTCTAGTATCATTAAACAATCTCTATTGTTAAATATTTAATTAGTTCCAATTCTCCCACAATATTTGTATGTATCTGTGGTGGTTTGAATGAGAATGTCTTCCATAGGCTCCAAGTATTTGGACATTTTGTACCCAGCTGGTGGTGCTGTTTTGGAAGGTCTTGGAAGGTCTGGTCTTGCTGGAGGAAGCACGTCACTGGGGGCAGGCTTACAGAGTTCTTTAGCCCTGCTGGATTTTCAGCTGCTCTCTGCTTCCTGTGCCTGCTTGAAGATATGAGTGCTTAGCTTTCTGCTCCAGTCACCTGTGCCACCTTGCCTCCCCACCATGATGGACTCTGATTCCTCTAGAACCATAAGCTAAATAAACTCTTTCTTCTATAAGCTGCTTTTGCCAGTGTTTTTATCACAGCAACAGAAAAGTAAATAATACAATATCCTTAATCAAATCCTTAAAAGAAATTTCTAAAAATGCTATCTCATGGCCAATGGCTTGGATGTTTTTAAAACTCTTAATGTATATGAAAAAAATTGCCTTTCATGAAGGTTATAAAAATGTACTTGATCACCACAGACAATAGACTTTGAAAAGCACACAGCATCTAATATTTAATGCTTTCTCTTCTTTCTAGTACAAATGTTCTACCCCACTATATAATTTACTTTTCTCATCATCATGACCAAATAGTTGACAAGAAGCAACTTGAGGAAGGAAGAATTTGTCTTGGCTCAGGGTTTGAGGGGGTGTTGTCCATCATGGAGTGAAAAGCCTTAGCAGAGTTCACTGTGGCAGGACCATGTGGCTGGGTCTCCTCCAGGGACCAGGAAACAGAAACACTTCCTCCATCTAGTCCCCATCTCCAAAGGTTCCACAGTTTCCAAGAGATTAAATATTCAAACTCATGAGCATTTGGATATTTTATAGATAAACCATAACACCTGCCCACCTCGCACTGCCTCTTCATACTGATGATTGGTAAATGCTAACACTTCACAGTTTGCAAAGAACCTTGGTATGCTTTTCAACCCTCTAACTGTGAGAGACAGGACCTGATATTATTATCCGCATTTGCAAATGAGACCCAGGGACTAAGAGACACTGGGGATGAGATGAAAACCAAGGTCCCTTATCATCTCCCAAGCCCAGGTTTCTTCCTCACAGCCTGCCCAGTATCCAAAGTTCTAACTTCTTTCACCTGGTATAGATGTCTGATGGGTGAACACTCTCACATCCATTTAAAAATGTGCTCAAAATGTCAGATTCACTTCTCAGAAAAAGGGACACACATGTGAACATAAGAAAGTGTAAATACAATTTAAGAATAAAGGGAATCAAAATGACCTATAACCACAAATGAGCCCCTTAGTATAAAGACCTAAATTAGAATTTTAGTTAGTGCATGATCCCACTGTCTCTCACACATAATCCCTTCCCCTCCGACAGATGGCAAGAATGTGGAGACCTTATTCCTATAACCCCAAGAACTGAAGTGGGCTAAAAAGCAGTGGGCTTGAAGGAGGACATGGAGCTCTGGATGAGAACAACAGTGACGACTATCTAACTTCAGCCCTGTGAGATTCCCAAGCAGGGACTCCAGCCATGTAATGCCGAAACTGCTGAGCTATAAAAACCATGAGTACTTGAAGAAGAAACGAACTTGATACACCTGAGAACCTTCTAGGATATCATTAAGCTTGCTCTTACAGAGAATGAAAGATTTTCATTTCATTTTTCTGCCCTGCCTTCTGTGAGTGTCAGGAGCAAGTCGGGCTTGCATTTACTGATCACCTGTGCCTGACACTGTACATTAACAAGGCTGCCCTTGCTCTGCTTCACCAGTCTAAGAAGGAGGCTTCAGCAGAACAGGAGGCCATCAAAAGGGCATCAAACAGGATAGTGTGCTGGGCTGTGGGGAAGCCCTGGCATCAGCCGTAGGGATACGAGTAGGAGTGTCTGGGGTGGAGGAAACAGGCTAGGAGCAAGGACACATCAGGGCATTTTAGGAAACAGTGATTAGATCCAACTTGCCGAAGTCTATAGTATGCAGAGGTTCAGTGGGAAATAGTTCAGAAAGAGGAAGACAGAATGGGATGAAAGGTTAGAGCTCTGCTCCAGGTTTGGACATCGCTCTGTGTGCTACAGAAAGCCACGGAAGATTCTCACTGCAGCAGCCTTCTCAGAGCAGGATCCAGGAAGACTCGTCTGAATGGACTTCTTGTCAGCTCGTCCTTAAGGCTTTCCTGCCTGGCAAAGGGACATCTTTGTCCCTGTCCCACCCCACTCCCCACCATTCCAGATCTGTTGACCACCTATATTACCTGAATTCCTGTGCCAGCCACTGTTGCCCCAGCAATCCAAAATGATACATCTGACATTCTGGCTGAGACAGAGCAGGGGGACCTGCCTCACCCTGGGACACTGGGCAAGTGTTAAGCTTTGTTGAAACCACTATTAGTATTAATGACAAACAAGTTCTTTAAATTTGTATTGTACGCACTCCTGATGATCATTTTCCTATAAATAAGCAAAGATGGGTGAGATTGGAGCAATTTGAGTCCCTAATTAGCAGCTGTTGGGTTGGTTCTTCCTGACCCTCCTGGCTGCCTTGAGGAAAGACTGTCAGTCAAGCAGCCAGCCAGACAATGCTTATATCAGCACTAGGGACTTGGACTCCCACAGATTCCTTTTGAAAACTACACCATTCCAGCAGATTACACTAGCTGCAGAAGGCTTAGCCTGAGCCAGGGTTGCTTGAAACAACTTGTACCAGACTGTTTGCAGTCACAAAACCCTATAACCATTTCTGCCTAGACCAGAGGGGGTGCACTTTCCTGGAGCCTAGTGGAGGGACTGCTGAGACAGGTGATAGAGAGGCAAAGCTGTGACTGGTCCAAATACACACTTTCATGACTATGATTGGTGTTTAACAAGCAGGGCTGTGATTGGCCCAAACATCTCCTGTCTGACTCTATAAGCAGTATGTACTGACTTACATAGCAAGTCACCTGGGAGACATATTCCTGGGTAGCTTCCCTGGTGTCGTACCATGAAGACCAATAAGGCTTGCTGAATTGGTCCTCTCTTGCTACTTTTAGTGATGTAGGCCAAACTGGTAACACAAAGCAACAGAGATGGCAAAGTAGAGGTGATGGCAGAGTCAGAAGAGCCGCAGTGGTGGTGACAGCTGAGCTGTGGGCAGGCTGCGCTGTGGCAGTGCAGGACTGCTGGCTGCCGGATGCTTCACAGCTGAAGCAGTAGGTGAACAGCTCAAGAGCAGCCAGGGCAGAAAGAAGGGTGGAGGAAGCAGAGAGATGGAAGAGACAGTGAAGAGCTGACACTGAAGGACAAAAGGCTTTAAGGGGCCAAATAAGAGTTCCAATGAGTGCAAGAGTTTAGGACCATGGGTCTCACATACCCCATGCTAAAACCTCTAACATGGTCAATGTTAAGCAATGCTTAGGAATCCTACCTTTCTAAGCCCTCCAAGAATTATAAGAGTTTGGCTGCTGTGAAAGGCTGAGGAATCCCAATACCTAGGCCCACCCAGGAGTTGCAACATCAGCCACAGCCAAGGGCTGAAGCACCTTAATGTCCCAGGCCTACACAAGAGCTGTAACATGGTACAGACAAAGATCTTGAGACCTACACAGGGATTATACAGCACCTGCTGCTGCTCCTACCTATCTGCCGCCACTTCCACTCACTGCTGCCTACAGGAAAGGAAGCAAATACTGCCAACGAGCAGCGCTTGAAAGCTCTTTGCCCACCTGCGATTTCTACCCAGGTAGAGCAAAAGGACCCCAGTCAGCTGACTGGCAACATAATCAGTACAGGCTGTGTGATACTCTGTCTTCTCGCCTTCCTCTCAACCCTTAGGACCCCCTCCCTATTTATTTGTTCATTTGTTGTGTTGAGGGGGGGGTCTCAAAATGTAGCTCAGCTTAGCCTTGAACTCTTCATCCTCCTGCCTCTGCCTCAGCCTCTGCCTCTGAAGTGCAAGGGTTATAGCTATGTACCACCATACCCAGCTAAAGCAAGTAAGTAGCTTTTGTTTGTTTGCCTGCTTGTCCAGTTCTAGCTCTACTCCTGAGCTACACCTCCAGCCCTGTCCCCTGTTTTGCTGAATGAGAGGAGATACATTTGTAGGACTTAATAGATCATATAATGTGCTTTTTCTCAGAGGGTATGACATTAAATATACATAGACACTTCCATAGAGGCTGTGCTGCTGCTCTGAACACCCCATTTGACTCATGCCACTCCAGCAAGGACAGCACAGATCTCACTTGCTGCCTTTGGAATGAAGCAGTGCTGATGCTTTTGGCTGCCAGGAGCCCTGTTGGTTCCAGTAGCTTTGTCTGCTACAAGCCTGCATTCCTGTGCCAAAGGCCCTGGAATGAGGGAGCTGCAGATGTGTCAGTGAAATCCTTCCAGTTCTCCAGACCAGAAGAACAAGCTGGCCAGAGGGGGAGGGGAAGGGTGTTGAAGAGGGAGAAGGCTGTGATTTCCACAGCATTTATTGTCATGGGAGAATTTTCTTTTCCTTTCCTTTTCTTTTGTGTCCTTCTTACTGGAATGTGAACTCCCTGAGAGCAAGAATTTTGCTTGCTGCTGTATCCCAGGAGCCCAATAGAGCACTGTGCCCTCAAGTAGTGGTTATGAAAGAGGAGAGAGGGAAGGGAGGGGGGAAGGAAAGAGGGAGGGAGTAGTAAAAACTACTGAGTTATAAAAACTTAGGTTTAAGTTCTTTCTATAGCAATTCCAGTGATACAAAAATTTGAATGAGTTGCTGATTTTTCTAGAGTCTTTTGATTGTATTATTAATAGCAGGGCTGGTAAAAAGCAATTATATGTGAAGAATTGCTAGCCCTACTAGGCAGTTAAAACATAGAAGGTTACTTAATTGCTTACAGTATTTTAAATACTATTATTAATAAAAAGTAAAGTTCTGGACCTATTAAGATATGAGTATTGCCCACCACTGAGCATATTAAATGAGCACATTCACCCATTGCATCCCTGTATGTTGGGTCTCCTTGACCCAGCAACACCAGTGTTCTTCAGTTTTCCCAGTCTAGTGAAAGCATTACTCTCTGTCCCCACACTCACCTTCCTTACTTTATTTCTCCAAGAGAAGTCTAATCCTTCCTCATGACACGCATGAACTCACGTCACTCTCATATATGACCCTGGCCCAGGACCTTCAATCCCTGAGAATGAACCTCAAGTCAGCCAAGTCAGACCATAGTCTGAATCTTCCCTGCTCACTTTTGACCAAGTCCCAACAATTCTCAGAATTTTCCCCATTGTGTTTAGTTAAGTCGCTGAAGCATAATTTTCAGTAAGTGAAAACACAACCCTCATCCAAGCATTCAAGGAGATTTATTGACTTCATAAAAGAACCAGAAGATGGTAAAGCTATTTCAAGGACAATTTGAAGGGCAAAGATTTAGATAGATCATCAGAAGCAGCAGGCTGAAATAGCGTGCTAATTTACAGACCACATTGGTTAATGTGCTATGGGGCAATAAAATCTTTTTGCAGGAAGAAACCATTAGCATCTTTACCAGAAAAAAATTAATATGTAACCTCTCAGAGTTTGGACATTAATCAATAGCAAATATAAGTCAAACAAAGGCTATTCTCCTAGAGAGTTAAACATCTTAGGGGCTGGTAAGCAATATAACAATATTTCAGAAGGGCATTGGGAAAATATGCAGCCATCCACTTTATTTACAAGTTTTAGATTTTTTTTGGCGGGTGGGGGGGGACATATTCTCATGTAGCCAAGGCTGACCTCAAACTCACTATGCAGCTCAGGATGACCTTGAGCTTCCACTCTTCCAGTCTCTCTTTCTCCCAAGTGCAAGGATTGCAGGTGTGTACCCCCCGCCCCTGCCATGGAACCTGGAACTTCATGCACTTTACTGACTGAACTATATCCCCAGCCCCATACTGAACCATATTTTCAGACCTGCTTTTTTTTAATAGAGTTGATTTCCCCCCAACCCAGTTGACATTGCTGTAGCAAGTGAAGGTACTATTGTGTTCTAGAGGCCAGGCACTGCTCTCTAATTCTAAACTGTATGAAGAGGGCATCTGCCCAGATAGTTCCGGTGTTTACCCCTGGTCCATTCAGCTGTGCCCAGGGATGTTTTGCCAGGTATACAGGGCTGCTTCCTCCCTTCCATTAGCAAAGCAGCTTCTCTGTGCTAGTCAGGTCTCCATTGCTGTAATGAAATACCTGAGGTGATTAACTTATAAAGAGGAAAGATTTATTTTGTCTCACAGTCCTAGAGGCTTCAGCTGGCCCTGTTGCTTTGAGCTGGTGGTGAAGCAAACATCACAATGTAGGGGCCTGGTATAGAGAAACCACTCACCTTACAGCTGGGACACAAAAATGAGGAAGAAAATGAGTCTGGAGATCCCCTATGCCCTTCAATGGCATACTCTCAGTGACCTAAAGACCTCTCTCTCTAGGCCTGCCCTGGAAGGTTCCATCATCTTTCAGCCAGTGCCACCCTAGAGCCAAATCTTTGACACATGGGCTTTTGGCTTCCAGACTATAATGTTATTCTGTGTGATAGTTTGAATTGAAATGTCCTCCAAGGCGCCAAGTATTTGAGCACTAGGTCAGCTGGTGGCTGTTTGGAGAAATCATGGATCTTTCAGGAGGTGCAGCCTTGCTGAAGGAAGTATGTCACTGGGGTCGGGCTTTGAGACTTCATAGTCTTCCTGTCCCACTCCCAGTTTCTCTCTGCTTCCAGTGCCTATTTGAAGATATCTACTCTGCCTGTCTTCTGCATGCTTTCTCGGCCATGATGGACTCTTGTCCCTCTGGAACCATAAGCCCAATAAACTCTTCCTTTCCATAAGTGCCTTGGTCATGGTGTTTTATCACAGCAACAGAAAAGTGATATACTCTACAAGAAAGAAATAGCCTGAAATAGAAAAGAAGGGTCTCAAAAGGAATTCCCTTCCTCTCATCTGCTGTAAGTGGTCCTGTGAGAGCCCTGTCCAGCTTTGTCCAGTAGAGAGTACACTAGAACTGAGTGACAGAAGTCCCAGGGCAGCCTCCTAGGGGTGTGTGTTAGCAGTCACAAGAGCATGTTGACATCTATCCCACCCTCAAGCAAGTGAGTAAGCCCTCTTGGTTGAGAAACACCCCAACATCAACCTCCACAATCTAGTGCAGACCTCATGCTCCAAACCACTGTGTAGAAGGTTGTGATAAATGGCATTTTCCGAGGAAGAGATCAGTGAACAGAGCTGTCTAATTCCACATGGCTTGCTCTCCTCTGGGCACCAATGGCTGGTTCTTTATCTATAATCTTTTTTTATCTTAGTCTAACTAATAATCTATTCAGAGTAAGGACATGTATAAATCCTTTTGTGATTTCAGGAGGAGATGAGGAATATAAAGTATAATTATAGAATTAGCATTGTCACCAGTATCCCCAGTCAGCATATCACACACAGTGACAGCTTCTAAGAGCTTTATGTGGGGAAGGAAACTCTCTAGTGCAAATAGAGGGCCATCAGCCCAGTGTCTAGGTCCTCCCCAGAGCCAATGGTCCCTAGAGAAAGCAGGGAGCAACATTTTCATTTTTAAAATTATTTTGTTTATTTTTAATGTATTCGTGCACAGAGGTCAGAGGACAGCTTGTGAGATTCTGTTCTTTCCTTCCACTATACCGTCCTAGTGATAGAACTCATGTCATCAGACTTGGTGGCAAGCATCTTTATCCACTGAGCCATCTTGCTGGCTCTGTTTTCATCATCTGACTAGGAAGAGATGGAGATGCTTTGAGGTGAGGCTGAAGCAGTGACTCCTGTTCTTAGACAACCATCATCTGAATGTCAGAGAAAAACTCCCTCAGCTTGGAAGCTTTGCTGCCAGTGGGCAAGGTACACAGAATCACTGGAAAAAACCCAGAGCAAAGGAAGATCTGGTTCCATTCCAGTAAAGAGCCCTTTCAGATTCAGTTAGGGGCTTAATCCAGGCAATTGGTTTTTCAAAGGCTCTTGCCAGCTTTGATTTGGAAGCATCCAAAGTACATGGCTGCTTCTCCCCTTCCTTAGCTGTCAGCGGGGAGAGCTGAAGGTCAGAAATGGCATGGAGGGTGGAAAAATGGGAAGAGACCTGAGGATCATGGATCAGACGTGTCTGAGCTAATACCCAGATTCTGCCGCCTACAAGCTATGTGAGGCAAATCTCTCCATTATATTGAGTCTCAGCTTGCCTTCTTTGTTAAAAAGAAGAAATTATATGGTACCAGAAAAGCACAGCAAGAGGCTGGTGGGAGGCCAGCCATAGGTAAGGCAGCACTGCTGTCAGCGCCACGGGAGAGCAACTGTCCATCCCTGAGGACAATTTCACAGAAAGAGCCACTTCCAGGCAACCCTCTTTCCAAATTCCTTGGTTGTGGTTTGAGGGAAAGATAGTAAGTAGACATGAAACACAATGCACTTGTGTCTGCAGGATCAACACCACAGACCTGCAGCCTTGTGATGTGTGATGGGTGGTATGCATGTGTAGAGGCCGAACCCCTGGAGGAGAGTGGTGGCTCACTCATCTTCCCCCGCCCCCAACTTCTCCCTTGGGTAGCCTGGAGAGTCAATGGCCAAGACAGAGAAGCAAGACAGGAAAAGCAAGTCCCCACACAGAGGAAATCTCGGCCCTTAGGCCTGAGCCCCATGGCAGCTCTCTGAGATTAGACCCAGCAGAAAAAACACACTCACATACACAGCCAGGCTTCCCTAATCTGGACAGCCTTCACAACCAGACCCCACACTAGTGGATGAGACCTATTTTTTTCCTTCCAACCTGTCTAACCAGACTCTGGCTTAGTAGCGATCATTAGAGATACTTGCCATTGCTGTGAGTGCATATGACCAACTGATCAGCTGTATTAGTTATTTTTCTGTTGCTGTGATAAAACACTATGACCAAGGGAACTTGTAGAAGGAAAAGTTTATTTGAGTTTATGGTTCCTGAAGAATTAGAGTAAGTCATGGTGGGGAGAAATGATAGCAGGAGGTGGTTGGAGAAAGAGCAGAAAGCTAAGCACTCACATCTTCAAGCAGGCACAGGAAGCAGAGAGCTACTGGAAATCCAGCAAGGCTTAAGAACTCTCAAACCCCACCCCCAGTGATGCACTTACTCAAGCAAGGTCACACCTTCCAAAACCTCCCCAAACAGCACCACCAACTGGGGACACAATGTCCAATTTCTCAGAGTGTATGGGGACATTCTCATTCTCACCAGCTCACTGGAAAACTCTGTTTCCTTGTGGTCGTCCATCACTTCTGGCTCTTATAAGCTTTCTGCCCCCTCTTTTGCAATGATCCCCGAGCCTTGGGAAGCAGAAGTTTGATACAGGTCTCCTATTTGGGGATAAGCGCTCTGCAGTCTCTTGTTCTATATACATTGGCCAATTGTGGCAGGGAAGACAGGACATGTCTCTTAGTAGAATTTGGTGCTCAGGTTGAGTTTCATTTGACCTTCTAATCCCTATGGTGGTGTTGGTCTGCACTGTTCTCAGTTCCCCAGCTGTACAATAAGAACAGAAGGCAGCTGAGCACAGTAGTACAGGCCTGTGATCCCAGCACTAGGAAGGTAAGGCAGGAGGATCAGGAGTTCAAGAACATTCTTGACACAAAGTCAAGGCTAGCCTGGGTTACAAGAAACCCCTTCTCTGAAGAGTTGTTTTCAGAGCTAAATGAGCTAATATATACAAAACATTTGGAAGCTGTATCTGAAGCATAAAAGGCTCAAATATATTTCATTGATATTCTGTGTGTTTATATCATTGTGTGTATATGTGTATATATGCTAGTCATCTGTCTGTTTCTGAGACAAAATGCTGGAGATAACCAACTTAAAAAGAGAAATGGCTTTTTAGGCTAATGGTTTCAGAGGACACAGTCCCTGGTCAATTGGCCCCATGGTTTCTGGTCTGTGGTGATTCAGTTCATTGTGACAAGAGTGTGTGGTAGATCAAAGTTAATCCCATCATGGCTGACAAGAAATTATGAAGAGAGGAGGAAGAGATGGGCGAAAGGACCATCTCCCCTTCAAGAACATGCTCCCCAATTTACCTAAAGTGTCTCATGAGATGCTGTTCTCTGAAAGGCACCACTTCCAAATAGCACTACCTGAGACAGAGCCTTCAATACATTGCCTTTTGTAGACAAATATTTAAGATCCAAACTGTGGGAATGTGTGTTCATGCATGAGAGAGAGAAAGAGAGAGAGAGAGAGAGACAGAGACAGAGAGAGAGAGACAGAGACAGAGAGAGAGAAAGTGGGCTGGAGAACAATCTAGAAAGCTTCTTCTGGCACCAAAATGATTTTTCATCTCATTTATCTGATGCTTTCCATGGCTAGCTGTCCCAGAAGTGATCAACACCTGTTGTGAGATTTGTATTCCCTTTGTCTCATTTGATCTTACAAGAGTGAACACTGAGGCAATGGGTGGACGTCCCAGGATGTTAACATGATGTTGGTAATTACTGTGATTGTTTGAATGGCTGCATCAGGACAAATTTGATGTCACCTGAAAAAGAGAAGCATGCTTCCCCACAGTTGAATTGAAGCGCTCTTTATTTGCTTTGACTAATTAAAAAATAAGAACTTAATGAATTCTCTTATGAAATCAACTCTAAATTGTTCCCCATCATAAATTATGAAACACAATCTTCCTTGTTCTCTTTTGAACTTTATGATTACTTTTAAAGATCAGTGGTACATCCTGTACTATAGATTCTGTCATAACATTTACCTAGAAAAAGGAAAGTACTGGCTCTCTGACTACAGGTGTGTTCCCCACGACCAAAATGGAAAATACATTTTACTTACAATTCACAATTATTCATCCTCAATTTTATTGTAAGCTCTCTTCTATCCTCTTTAGATGTAGTCTTCAAAAGAGAACTGCCTCCATCCAAATGCCTCCCTCACAAACAACTTTTTTAGAAACTAAACTCAGGAGCTGGAACGACGGCTCGACAGGTTAGGGCACTTGCTGCACAAGTGTGAGGACATGAGTTCAAATTCACCCATGTAAAAAGTCAGGCAAGGCCATGTGCACCTGTGACCCCAGAGCTGTAGGTGTCTCCCCTATCATTCTCTACCTTATTACCTGAGACACGGTCTCTCAGAGAACAAAAAACTTGCTAGCCAAATGAGAAAGAAAAAGAAGGCTTTATCTTATCAAGGAGTTTGCCTTATCTGACCCCTACTGATCTAGAACAACACACATAACAACAAACAGATGTTACCAACTTAATCCCACCTGTTGATTACAATACAAAGGGAATATTTCATTGTTTTTAGTGAATATGCCCTGTTTGTAACACTTTGCAACATTCCCAACATACACACATATACATACATACATTATCCTGGGTCAAGACCAAGGAAAAGTCATAAGGGATTAAGGCTTTATTTTTAGGTTACAAGAGGAGCCCAAGTTCTAGTGAGCTTGTTTACATTATAAACAAACTGAAGCACTGTTAAATGATCGCAAAACATAAGATTAACTTTTTGGTTACAAGGTTAGGTAAAAGTCATTCCCATAGTTCCCCCTTGTTTTATAAAAGAAGCATGTCCATATTTGTAACAAAAGGCATTTCTGGAAAAGTCATTCCCACATTCCAGTATGTTTCTAAAGAGATGAACCCGAAACTGTAGAGTTGGATAGGAAACAAGCTCACCTGCTTTGTTCTGTTTTGTTTCACTGTTTCTAACATTGCTGTAACAGGAATGGGTTCCAGGAGGGCAAGTGGGTGGAAAGGGGTTTTGTTATATTTGTTATTATTTCGTTTTAGTAATGAGAAAACGAGTCGGTGGACTGATCCTTTATAGAAGCAAAGATGCAGAAATTGTATGGACTGTTCTGTGTGTATGTACCTGAGAGAGAGGGGATAGAGACGCCAGCTGCCATAGAAAATGAGCTATAAATAATAAAAATGCCAGGGGGAGGCAGTCTGAATAGGACCAAAATATATTGTATGAAATGCTTGAATCAATAAAAATATTTTTTAAGAATAAGAATGTCCAACCCAGGGCCTTCCACTTAACAGACAGTGAGTATGAGAAACACCAGTGCCATCTTTAGACAAAATCACATTTCAGCATGTCTGAGTCCATTTTCTGTTGCTATATCTGAATACTGGATAAGTTTATTTTGAAGTGTTCCATCTGGTGAGGGTCTTCTTGCTGGTGGGGACTCTACAGAATCTCAGTGTGGTACAAAGTGCCATATTGTAAAAGGCATGTACCCAAGAAACAGAGCTCAACTGGTTTTCCTAACAGAGGTACTGTTGAAATAATTTATTGACCCATGAGTAGATGAACCCATCCATGCATGAAGTCAGAGCCCCCAAGAGATAAGCACCCTTCAAGGTCTCAACTCTAAATATAACTATCATAAGGCTTGGGAGAATTAAGTTTCTAACCCATGAATTCTGAGAGACAAACATATCAACCACAGCACAACTCAAGGTGGCTTTTTCTTTTTTAAAGATTTAGTTTTAGTTTTATGGGTGTGTGTGTGTGCATGTGTGTGTGTGTGTGTGTGTGTGTGTGTGTGTGTGTATGCCATTTGTGTGCAGATTCCCAAGTTGGATCCTGGAGTTACAGGCAGTTGTGAGCCACCTAAGGCGGATACTTGGAACTGAACTTGGGTCCTCCGGAAGAGCAACAAGTGCTCTTAACCATGGAGCTGTTTCTCCAGCCCCATTCAAGGTGACATGTTCCTCACAGTACCCTGGGCTTGCTTCATGCCCACCTTTTATGTCCTTTCTAGAGGAGCTCAGAGTCTATAAGAACTAACACCAGGCCCTAGAAAACTCTGTTTTCTGAATGAACACAGCAATGTTTGAAAACTAGTGCTTTGTTTTCTCAATAAACCCTAAGGATTATTCTGTCCTATATTTGGATGATGATGACAAATATCCAACAGGGATGTTATCAGCTGATAAGAGCAATTAGCATATTCATAAATTAATCATAAATTAAGTGGTCTTTCTCTTCTTTAGTCAAACACAAGCATTTTGTTAAGATACTTTTCTTTAACCAAAATTTTTCTCCCAGGAAATAATCAGATGTTTGAATGCCAAATTTGCTGCTCAAACCTCTCACCATTTCATCCTGCCAGGCACCCAGCACCCCCATACAGTATCAGGACAGCATGTGTTGGCTAATCAGTCAATGGGAACTTGTGAACTGAGAGGGGATTTTTTTTAAATATATTTTATTTATTATTTTTATTTTATGTGTATGAGTGTATTGCCTGCATGTATGTGAGTGCACCCATGTCATGCAATGCTGCAGAGGTCAGAAGAGGGTGTTGGAGTCCCCTGAAACTGGAGTTAAGTATTGTTCATAGCCACCATGTGGGTAATAGGACTCGAACCCAGGTCCTCTGCAAGAGCAGTCAGTGCTCTTAACCACTGAGCCATCTCTCCAGTGCTGAGAGAGGGGATTTTGATGGAGTGCCACAGGGCTCATTCTCTCTCTTATCACACATAGTCCATACTTTTCTGGGATGAGCACCATGACTGCAGAGTACTCAGAATGGGAGTCACTGCAAGATGTTCACCACAAGCAATATCTTAGCAAATGTACAAAGTTGTAAGTTCTGACTCTCAGCCTTACAGATGCAAAGTTTGATTTATTAACAGTGGGAAAGGATGAGTGTTTCTAGAGGTGAAGTCATCACACTAACTAAGCGTATATAGAACCATGGTAATGAGTTACCAAAACATCCTGGGACTGTGGTAGTCACAGGAACTGAAACATTATCAGTCATGTCATGCCTAATACATTCTCTCCATGCAAATGGAATTATATGAGATGCTGAGTTATAATCAGAATAATGTTTGGTGAGCAAGTGTTCTAGTTTGCTTCTCCATTGCTGTGACGAAATACTTTAACCAATACCAACTTGGGGAGGAAGGGGTTTATTTGGCTTATATCTCCAGGGTCACAATTCATCAAGGAGCCCAAGTGAAGAACTCCGGACAGGAACCTGGAGGCAAGAGCTGAAGCACAGGCCATGGAGGAACGCTGCTTACTGGCTTGCTCTCCTGGTCCATGCTCAGTCTGCTTTCTTATACAATACAGAACAACCTGCCCAGGGGTGGCACCACCCTCAGTGGGATGGGCCCTCCTATACCACTCAACAATCAAGAAAATACCCCACAGATATGGACACAAGGTGAGGCCAATGGAAGCAATTCCCCAAATGATGTTCCTTCAACCCAGGTATCTCAAGTTGACACTTGCTATCCAGCACAGCAAGGAACCACAGTGAGAGAAGTTGATTAATAAATTTGAGACTTGTTGGGAAGTTCTAGCAGGGGAGCACAGCTAATTGTATTTCTTTGACCAAAGACTGGTTCTCCTTCTATTGGGGAAGATCATCCTCTTCAAATGAGCATACAGATGGAGAGATGCACATGAAGTGTTTAGGGAGGAAGAGAGCACCTTCCTAGCCAACAAAATCAGCAGGATCAACTCTTGCAGTCAGTAGAGTAACAGATGTCACAGCCAGATCACCCCCATATCCTAACTGGATAAATTTGTAGAAATGTGCCTCAGCCAAAATAGCAAGAGGCAGTCTGTCTTGTCACAAGGTTATCTCATCTGGTGAAACAGTGATGTTGAAGAAACAAAAGATAGATAACAGAATGCTTTGGAGTTCCTGGGGTCTTACACTCTCGTTGCTATGATAAAATACCCTGACAAATACAACCTAAGGGTGAAAGACTTTAATTTATAGTTCCAGAGGGATCCAGTCCATTATGGCAGAGAAGCAGAGAAGACATGCCAGCAGGCAAGGGAGGCCTGGTGGCAGGAGCCAGAGGCTGGTTGGTCGCATTGTATGAACCATCAGGAAGCAAAGAGGAGACAAACATGGCCAGACTATATAATCTCAAGGCCCACCCCCAGTGACTCACTTGTTCCAACAAAGCTCGCCATCTCAAAGACTCCACAACCTTTCCAAACAGTGACACCAGCTGGCCAGATGGAGACCAAGTGTTCAATTAGATGAGACTGGGAGGATGGGGGGAGAGGTAGTTTACAGTCAAACCACAACATCTTGGAAGGCCCACTGTTAAGTCTTTCTTACTCAAAACCAGAAGCCAATTTTCCATTTTTAAGGTGATTTTCCATGCCTCCATTCTAACTTGGACCCACAGTGCTAAGACACTGGGGTTGGACGCCCCCTGGAATTGAGGGGGAAGGGGGCTGTCCATGGTTCTGAACCACTATCCTCAACTTGAATAACCTCATATCCTAGTCAAACTTTTCCCTGGTTTTTAAATTTTTATTTATTTATTATTTATATTTTAGTTAATTGAGTGTTTTGCCTGAATGTATGTAAGTACATACAGGAGTTCCTGTGGTTCTGAACCACTATCCTCAACTTGGAGAGCCTCATATCCTAGTCAAACTTTTCCCTGGTTCTTAAATTTTTATTTATTTATTATTTATATTTTAGTTAATTGAGTGTCTTGCCTGAGTGTATGTAAGTACATCATATGTGTGCAATGTCCACAGAGGCCAGAAGAAGGTGTTGGAGCCCCTGGAACCAGGGATGTTAGCTGCCATGTGGGTACTGGAAACCAAACCCAGGTCCTCTGCTAGATAAGCCAGTGTTCTTAATAACTGAGCCATCTCTCCCACTCCCTGGTAGTTTAACCCTGTGTGAACATTATGCCAGATCAGATCAGATCCAAGGCAGAGACAAAAGCTGTTTACAAAGGGTAAAACCCGAATGGTGTGCAAAAAAAAAAAGCAGAATTATGTATATATTTCATGAAGATAAACATTAGAATTCAAGAAAATATGCAAAGAAAAATTGGTAAAATAAGTCTTTAATTCACCCTTTTAATTTCATGATAGAGCAATAATGAAGTAATTATTAAGTAATTATTCTTACTTCATTATAAAGTAATGAAAACTCTATGCACAATCTTAATGCATAGGCGCATAATTATGTAGCAGAGCCTCTAACTAGAAAAAGGGAGCTAGGCATAGTGGTGCATGCCTTCTTAATCCCAGCACTCAGGAGGCAGAGGCAGGTGGATCTCTATGAGTTCAAGGCCAGCCTGGTCTATATAGTGAGTTCCAAGCCAGCTGGGGCTACAGGGAGACCCTGTCTCAAAAAGCACTCCACCCCAAAAAAAGAAAAATGTTTGGGGCTGGAGAGATGGCTCAGTGGTTAAGGTTAAGAGCACTGGCTGTTCTTGCAGAAGACCTGAGTTTGAATCCCAGGACCAGGGGATCTGACGCCCTCTTCTGTCCTCAACGGGCACTGCATGACACTGGTGCACTTACATACATGTAGGCATAACACTCACACACATAACATAAAAATAAATAATAAATAAAAATTTGAAAAAGGAAACTGAATTTTTATATGAAATATATATTAAGTTGAACACATACAAGTGCTTCCTGTGTCTGTGGTGGCACACTCTTGTTAGCCCAGCACTTGGGAAGCTAGAGAACTGAGAGTTATTAAGTTTCAAACAGAACACTAATAAAAGATTAATTACTGCTAGGAAAACAGAAATCATGGAGTAATAAATATGAAAGAAGGAACTGATAAATTAGAAGACAAACAAGTAGAACTAATTCATTCATCAAAAACTACACATTGGCAAAAAGGGATCCTGAAATAAGCTGCATGTGTTTGGTGTCCATGCCCATGTCCATACCCATGCCCGTGTGTGTGTGTGTGTGTGTGTGTGTGTGTGTGTGTGTGTGTATGTGTGTGTGTGTGTGTTGAGGGTTGAAGAAATAGAAAAGACAAAGATAGCTCAATAAACAACAGGAGCAGGAGAAACAAAGATGTAGAAAGATAATCAGGAGCCCAAAGAAATATCCTATTTGTATCTTTTCAAAGGTTTGCAGTTCCCAGTAAAACTATTTTCCCCTTTAGAAGTTTGAGGGAAAGTTCTCCTGTCCACTCCCTGCCCTCTCCCCTTTCCCCTTCACTGATAGGTCTTGCTTCTCCCATTCTCTAATGATGTAGCTCAAGTGAAATCCTTATTCACACTGTGTCTTTTTGAAAAAGGTAGTGTTTCCCTCCTGTGTACAAAAACACCATTTATCAAATGCCTACAGTGAGCCACACAGGGCAGAGAGGTTCACAGACAGATTTTCTAAATGCACACCAAATTTTTTAGATATTCTGCTTTTCTTGTCTATAAAGAAATTGAAGCTCTGCTTTTCCAATACCACATGGTCAGTAATTCAAACCTAATTCTCTGCTCCACAGCTGAGTTTTCCTCATGATGCTCTACTGCCTCTCCATGGATAAAGCTGGAGATCACATATTCATAAAATCTGTGTACTGCTGGAAAACTGTTGAGAAGGAAGGCTAAGATGACTACAAAATCCAGAGCCAAATGTCCTCATCAACTGGAAATGATTAGCCAACACCAACTTGCGTAGCTCCCCAAAGGCCAAGTTCAAAGTGGTATATTTGGGAGTTTAAGAAAAATGAAGAATGAAGGCAATCTGTTCATATGCATCTTATGTAAAAATTCTTTAGCATTTTCATGGTTTGTTTGCCTCCTATGTCTGCCAGAGTCCCAACAGGAAATGGTTGCACTCTCCATGCATTAACTAGGAGGACTTTAATAAAGGGTGTGTTATAGGACTAAGGGAGCTAACTAGACATAGGTAGCAGGGACAGACACCATGGCTTAACAATAGGAGTTGAGGTCATGAGCAGAAAGGTCCACTAGTGGTATATTTCTCAAGGTTCAATATCTCCTTGGTTTGTTTTTGTTGTTGGTGGTGGTGGTGGTGGTGTTTTTAACTCTCAAAATTTCCACAGAGATCCCCATTAGCAAATCTCAACCAGGATCTGAAAATTAGGGGCACTTGAGTGACATGCTAAATCAAGGTCAGCCTCCTACATGTTTCTGCAAGGAGCACAAAGGTAGGCAATCCATTAGATGGGGAATACTCCAACAGAATAACCCAGACACTAAAATAACAAAGCAAACTCAGTCTCAGGGTCTGTTCATATATATTCTACTTTCTTTATACCTGTGCTGGGGATAGAGCTCTGGCCCTTGTGAATACTATGTCAGTGCTAGCCACTGAGCTATATCCCAAGCCCTTTGTTCCTCATCATGTCCTTCAGGAATCACCGGCCTGTGAGCCTCACCACAATCCAAAATACACTAGAATGTCACACTCAATCAGAACACCTCACAGAGAAAGGAATTCAGGCTGAATGAGAGAGCCAGCTAGTCTATCAACCACTGCAAAAATTAATGTGCTTAATCTCAAGAAGAAAGATTCAGGAAAGACAAGTATAAAGACTAAACTGAGGTGGTCAAGAAAGATGATGTTAAATATTCAAGAGAATTACTGGGAAGCAGAATTTATTTCAATAGTATATTATGTACTTTTCTGTTGCTGTGATAAAACACCATGATAAAGGCAACTTATAGAAGGAAGAGTTTATATGGTTTACAGTTCCAGAGGGGTAAGAGTCCATAATGGCAGGGGAGGCATGGCAGGAGGTGGCTGGAGCAGAAAGCCGAGGACCACATCTTCAAACAAGCACAGGAAGCAGACTGAAACTGGAAATCCAGCAAGGCTTAAGAACTCTCAAAGCATGGCCACACCTCCTAAAATTTCCAAGACCCTCCCTAAACAGTGCTACAAACTGGGGATCAAGTGTCCAAATACTTGCAGTCTATGGGGCACACTCATTAAAACTACCACAAATAGAATCAATAAGTTCCTGATTTCTAGAACCATCCATCAATGGCATGGACTGAGGTGGAAATAGTCAGTCATATCACTTAGAGACTTTGATCATGGGCAAGGCTGCCTCCTGCTGCTGGGGCTGCCGCACAAGAAATGCCTGCATGGGGCACTTCTCTTTCCTTACATCTCTAAGACTTAGACTCAGCAACTCCATGCCAGTGCCAAACACACCAAACCCACTAGACACATGACAGTCTTTCAATGGAGAGCCATGACGGTAAGACCCCAAATTCTGTATTTCTTCATTTTGTCTTGTCTGCTATGGCCACAGAGACATTAGACCATTAACTCCATGTTGTAGTTTGATTCTTGAATGTCTCTCAAAGACTCACATGTTCAAGAATTGGTCACTACTGTCAATGAAATAAACAGCTCTCACCTCAAAGGAATAAAAGAAATGGTTTACCCTGGAGCCAAATATGAGTGACCGTAGCCCAGGGATACAGATTGAGGTTTCTGCAAATACTATGTCCAGTGTGGAAGCAGTTTCATGGCATTTTATAATAACAGAACATAAACTAAGACACTTTTCAAATACACTGGTGGATACATTCAGTAGGCAGGTCATAGCAAAACAAGCAGGGGCGTTCTACTATAGGTTTCAGATGCTATTGATGACATTCTTCTCCTTTTGATTGGTGGGAACTGTTTCTTTTGTTAATACATTTTGTTAATCACAAGAATCTTAAGTCAGAAACAGAGGTGGGCAAGGAGTAACTGTTTATGGCTAAACACAGCCTTAGATAAAATGTACACAGGCTCTGGATTTGCAACCTTCCAAACTCTCCACAGTCATTGAAGTGCTAATCAGTAGGTCAGCCTTGACCTACTTTACATTAGCTACTGGTGTTTAAAATTGGTGGAACATTTAAGAAGTAGGACCAAGAGAAAAGAAGTCTGTGAGGAGCAGCAGGTACAGTGCTTATTGTCATCCCAGTCATCCTCTCTCTTTGCCTCCTGGCCACCAGGAGATGTGCAGGCATTATTAATCACAACAACATTACAACTACCCTGAACAAAATAAAACCCTTACTCTTAAATAAGTTTTTAAGAGTGGGCCTGATGGGGCTGGAGTGATGGCTTAACGGTTAAGAACACTAGTTGCTCTTGCAGAAGACCCAGGTTCGAATCCCAGCACCCACATGGCAGCTAACAACTATCTGTAACTCCAGTTCCAGGGGATCCGACGGCCTCTTCTGACCTCTGCGGGCATTGCACGACACAGGTGCACTTACCCACATGCAGACAACACACACATACACATAAAATAAAAATAAATAAAATTTTAAAAAAAGAAAAAGAGTAGGCATGAACCCAGAACCCAGAGGATACCTGTTCCATCAGACACCTCTCAGAACTGTGCCAATGGGCCAGGCTACACTCACACATTTATTCCAAATGGTTTCTCCAGCCTCACTGGGGAAGTACAATGTTTAAGTTTGGTTCTGCCCTTATCTCAATAGACCTTCCAGCCTTATCATCCCTAGTATCTCATTCATTCAAGATACTTTCTAACCTCCAGTTTCCAAGGGGTGGGTGCACTGCTTACAGCACTTTGATGTATTAGTTCTCAAGCATACCCACATTCATTTACTATCTTTTGGGGTGAAGTACTGAACTATGGTTGTCAAGGAGTCGCCCTGGTCATCAGACCCAAGAACATGATTTTGCTGGGATTAATTAAAAGTCCTTAGTCCAGATTATATCCGTTAATAAAAGTCATTCCTACAGAGATGAACCATCCTCTACCACTTGCTTCTGCTGTGTTGCTGCCAGGTCCAAGCAACAGGGCTAAGCAACCACAGACTGAAACCTCTGGGACTGTAAGATAGGTGGATCTCATGAGATCGAGGCCAGTGTGGTCTACATAGTGAGTTCTAGGCTGGCTGAGACTACAGGGAGACCCTGTTTCAAAAAAACAAAAATAAAAAGAGAGCTCTTTTAAGCCAGCAAGATGATTCAGTGAGTTAAAGTACTTGCCACACAAGCCTGCCTGAGGACCTGAGTTTGATTTCCAGCATCCATAGTGAAAGGAGAGAGGTGGCTTCTGAAAGTAATTTTCTCTTACCTTTCCGTATACACTGTGGCACAGGTATATACACATGCACACACACGAAAGAGGGAGAAAGAGGGTTCCCTAGAGGGTTCTTAGTCTCATTCATAAAATTATTTAAGAATGGACCCAAATGGAAGCGTTTACATCTTTTTTTTAAATGTATATGAGTGCTATGCCTGCATATAAGTAAGTACACCCATGTCGTGCAATGCCCGTGGAGGACAGAAGAGGCTGTCGGATCCTCTGGAACTGGAGTTAGGGGACAGTTGTTAGCTGCCATGTGGGTGCTGGGATTCGAACCTGGGTCTTCTGCAAGAACAGTCAGTGTT
>NW_008352270.1:3591711-3618273 GCF_000622305.1 Nannospalax galili | reverse complement strand
TCTCTCTCTCTCCCCTTTCCCCTTCACTACTCTCTGCCAGTTTTCTTTTCAGAATCTCCTTTCCAATCGAATTCAGTCACTCCCAGACCTCACTCAAGGCCACTGGACAGCACTGGTTTCTGCGACTGTTGAACTGCCCGGCACAGTTACTGTCCCTGTCCATGCCCACCTGGGAGTCAGACCTGCCTCCCCGTCACACTCAAATCCTTTTCCCTACCTCAGCTCCCTTCCCTTCCTCGCTCCTGCCATCTTTTGCCTTCCCCTAACATCTCATCTTCTCTCTCTCTCTCTCTCTCTCCCTCTCTCTCTCTCTCCTCTCCCTCCTTTCACTGGCTACTCTGAGCTTCATCTAGGCCTCTCCATTCTTCTCCATTCCCAGTCCATCTCGGCCTCCGGGCCCACTACCTTGTTTCCTACTGGCTGGTCACGCACCACTTTGCAGAACCTCTCCTAACTCATTTTTACTCGCTTGAAATCACACCGGTGTGTGGGAGGTTCCGCCCTGCCTTTGACTACAGGACGCTGTGGTCACTGGCGGGGACACGCACAACTCGTATTCTCCCCCCCCAGTGATTGCAGGATGCTGCCCTGGCGTTCGGGAATTTAACTCGAATCAGCAATAGAAAAAAAGGACGCTTTTCTTTTGTTGCCTGATTCTTCTCGTTCTCGTTTTTACGTGACCTAAGCCAAACCTTTCTCTTCCTGCTTTCTCTCTCTCTCTCTCTCTCCCTCTCTCTCTCTCTCTTTCTCTCTGTCGCTTCCCTGTAAGCTTCCTTTTTGTTCCCCCACCCACCAGCTGAGGTCTTTAACTTTTCTTTCGCTTTCAGATCAAAACGCCTAAAATTCTTGTGTACCACTTCCTGGCCTCAGTACAAACTAGATAATAACTCCATTTGGCCAAACACTGGAACCTTAGAGAGTGAGTGGTGCAGATGGAGAGCACGAGCGGATGGAGGAGGCACCGAGGCACAGATGGAATTCTCAGCGGAATACAGATTTATTTCGCATGGGACATGTTTCCCTTGGGGAAGGGAAAGATGTCAGGGAAGGGAAAGATGTCAGCAAAGGGCAGGGAAGGGAAAGATGTCAGGGAAGGGACAGATGTCAGGGAAGGGAAAGATGTCAGGGAAAGATGCCAGCCCACGGGCTGTGAGCTGGGACTTTATATATGGGGGATTTAGGGTGTAGAAGGGGGGAATGTTTGGGGGGAAATCAGGGAGGGGGAAGCAGGAAAAGCAGGTAGGATTAGGGTCTGGAAGTGTTTACTTTTTCCCTCTTAAGAGAAAAACAGCTTCTAAAATCTCTGGTTATCAGGTAGAATCTGCTTATTCTGCTTATCTTATCTTTGGAGGTCAGAGGAAAGGCAGGCTGCTTCTCAGCAGAGTTTGTTCTTCTTGACCTCAAAGGTCAAGGTGCATATCAGCTAAGTTCCCTTTTTCAGGCTCCAAAGTCTGTAGGTCCCTGTTGGGGAGTTGGGGAGCTGCTGCTGTTCGGAACCCTAACAAATGGTGGGAAGAAAGAAAGAAAGCCATGAAGCCTTGCAGGTTCAGAGCCTGCACGGGAGGTCAGAGACATGGCTGACTATCAGCCACATGGCTGGGAGAAGGAAGCTCTAGCAAAAAAAGTAAAGAAACACAAGATGATAGGGGCAGCCCAAAGCCCTAAAGAAAGCATGCTTAAACAAGGGATGTGAAGAAGAAAATGAGAGAATTCTTCAGAAAAGTGGGTAGACTTACAGAGACATACATGTCTGTGAGTCAAGAAGCTCTGCACTAGGAGGCAGGATTCCAGGCAGGAAAAATTCATTATCTTATTAATACACTAGGTATTCCCACCCATCTCTTTAGCATAACATAAGGTGAACCCGCCTTCCTGGGGGTGGTCCTATGACCAGATGATTGACCAGTGAACTGAAAAGGTGAGTCTTTCAACAGGTAGACTAGAGATTTCATAGCCTTGACCAGTTAAACTTATGGGCCTATTTGGTATTCTAACAGAGAGAGAGAGAGAGAGAGAGAGAGAGAGAGAGAATAACAACAAATAAAATAAACAACTCTTTCCTCCTTATGAGTTGCTAATTTCTGGTATTTTGTCATAGTGGCATTAATCTAAGAGTCAGTCAAGAATCTTTGTATTAATTTTGTAACTTCTCAGAGAGGTAAAGTGGGTTGTGACCAAATAGCCCCAAATTCAGAATGTTTCTAAATCCTCTTGATACAGGAGCGAAAGAACATCCTCTAGAGGGTTCTTAGCCTTATTCATAAAAGAACTTAAGAATGGACTCAAACAGAAGCTTTAGTACAATTTTATTAGAATTTTAAAGAAAAATCCTCAGGGCAAGCAATCTGGGAATCTTGGCAGCTGCCTTGAGGAAGTGAATGGAGGGGAGAAAGAAAAAAGCCATGAATCCATGCTAGTTTAGAGCCTGCATGGAGGTCAGACACATGGCTGACTGTCAGCCACATGGCTGGGAGAAGGAAGCTTTAAGGAAAAAAGTTAAGAAATACAAGATGCTGGGGCAGCCCACAGCACTAGGGAAAGCATGTTAAGAAAAGGGATATGAAGAAGAAAAAGAAAGAGATTACACTTTCCTGAAGAAAAAGTGCCATTCAGAAAAGTGGGCAGACTTACAGAGACTTACTTGTCTATGGCTAGGTCCAGAAGCTCTGCACTAGGATGGGGGATTCCAGGCAGGAAAAGTTCACTATCTCATTAACACACTAGGTATTCCACCCATCTATTTTGCATGACTTAGGGGGAACCCACTTTCCTAGGGGTGGTCCTATGTCCAGGTGATTGACCAGTGAAAATGGAAAGGTAGGTTTTCAGACAGACAGTCTTAACTAACTAATTTTAAGGATCTTTTTGCTACTCTAACACCCTCAAAACAACAAAATACAAATCAGAATGAAGTAGGCTCTGCATTTGATTCAGGCTCCATGTTGCACCTTGTTTCTCAATGATAGCTATGGCCAGAGTCATTCTTTCCACACATAATGCAAAGACCTGTGTCTCCAGATAGAAGAGGAAAGGCCTCGTTCTCAAGATCTCTAAGAAAAAGTAGTGTGGTGAGAACATAGACAGCTGTTCATTTATTTGGTGACAAAAGTTCATGGAACTGGGCTGGGAGTTCTGTACACAGCCTTCAGAGACAGTTGAACTATCTATACTTGGAAGAAATCATAGTTACCTCTAAGTACTGGAAATATAGCTGCCATCTGTTGTCTTCTTTTTATTTACTGGATTTTTTAAAAATAAAAGTCATTTTTTTAACAAATTAAGTTTTTTCTGGTATGTATCTGTGTGTCTGTGTGAGTGTGTGTATGTGTCTGGTATATGTACATGTCTGAGTGGATGTGTACACATGTGTGTTCATGTGTATGTGGAGACCAGAGGTTAATGCTAGCTGTCCTCCTCAATCACTCTGTACCTTAATTTTTGAGACAAAGTCTCACTAAACCTGGGGCTTCATCATTTTGGCTAGGCTGGCCATTGAGCTCCAGGGATCCATTTGTCTCCAGCCCCCCATCCCTACCCCAACACTGAGGATACTGGCATGTGCTATTTCACCCAGCTTTTTATGCGTGTGCTTAGGATTTGAACTCAGTGTCTCATGGTTATGCAGCAGGTAATTTACCAACTGAGCCATTTTGCCAACTCCTGCTGTGCTCTTTAGTTTTTTTTTGTTTAAGAAAATGACAAACTTTCATTTCATGATTAGGAAGAAAACTTGACTGCTTTGGAAGGTTGAAAAGAAATATTATTCCTTCCATGGTTTGGATTGAGAAGAAATATTATTCCTTCCATAGTTTGGATTATAGCCCAGAGGGGTCATAAAAATGTTTTTGGAGACCCTAGTTTAAGGGTGCCACTCTCAAACTGGAGCAGGTTCATGGATCTCAAACTAAGAAATTACTTCAGTGAGACAAATATTCAAAACAGGAAGCCGAGTGATCCAAGGCAGTGGAGAACAGAGTGAGTCAGTAACATCCTCGGCCTTTGAGAAATATGCAGTTCATTACCTTTGGAATGCAGCCACCCTCTGCTCTGCTCCCAGAACTCCCTCATGCAATTATAAACAGAAAACAGCTCATTTTATACAACCCAAGGGCATTAAGTAGTGTGCCAAAGACAGACAGAGGAAGGGGCAGCTCTCAAGAAAGCAGCACGATGTTGTCCATGGGGAATTTTGAAGCATCAGCAAGGACAGGACAGGGTAGAATATGTGCTCAGTGTGAGCAAGGCCCTGGATTCTGAAAGGCTTTGGGTTTGAGGCTCAAGGGGGACACTGAGCCAGACTGTGTTTTTAAGTAAGCGATTTACAGAGTTATTAATGCCACAAACAGGCAGATAGATAGCACCATGGTGCAGGCTCTGAGGAGAGTACAGGTCCATGTGACAGCATCTTTCCCTATAGGTTTCAGAGGAAGCAGGTTGAAAGGAGATAGCAAAGTTTCCCTCTTTTGGTCTACAGGTAGCTATTGCCAGGGGTAACCAATAAATAGTTTAAAATGTTAGGTGATCAGAGGCTGGAGAGATGGCTCAGTGGTTAAAAGCACTGGCTGCTCTTATAGAGGACCTGAGTTCTGTTCCCAGCACCCACATGGAGGCTAACAATCATGCATAACTCCAGTTTCAGGGGATCTGACACCCTTTTCCTGCCTCTGCATGCATTGCATGCACATGGTGTACTTACATACATGCAGGCAACAAACACTCAAACACATAAAAATAAATACAAATAAAATGTGAGGTGATCAATAAACATCTTTCCTGATAGGTCATTACCAGAGAGCAATGCGTTGGGGAAGACAAGAATCTAAAGAAACAAGTTATTTTAGTTCTGGAAACCAAAGTTATAGGAACTATAGTTAATGGGAATTGTCACAATTTGACTAAAATAGAGGCACTTTACAAATGGTGTGGCTCCGGCTAATGGGTTCCATCCCTAGCATCACAAAAATCAAAATAGTAAAACTAAGTGCATCTGCTTTTTAAAAATCACCATGATTCAGCCATGCCACCCTGCCCTGGTACTCTGCCAAGGGTCTATAAACATCAGGGTGGAGAATTCTATGATAAGACTAGAGGCATTCTCCTGTCTTAGAGATGTAAACTTTCATTATGTTTGGAATTTCTATTGCTTTCTTTCTTTTACATTTCTTTTCTTTTTAAAAAGTATTTTATTATTTTTATTTTATGTGTATGAGTGTATTGCCTGCATGTATGTAAGTTCACACATGTTGTGCAATGCCCACAGAGGTCAGAAGACGGTGTCAGATTCCCCCGGAACTGTAGTTATAGACAATTGTTAGCTACCATGTGGGTGCTGGGAATCAAACCCAGGTCCTCTACAAAAGCAGTCAGTGCTCTTAACCACTGAGCCATCTCTCCAGCCCCTCTTTCCTTTTCTTAACAACTCTTCTCTTCCTTATGTGTGTCTATTTGTTTGTTGTGGACCAGATAGATAAATGATAGATAGGTAGGTAGATAGATAGATGATAGATAGATAGATAAATAGATAGATAGATTGATAGATAGGTAATAGATAGATGATGGATGTTAGCTGCCATGTGGGTGCTGGGAATCAAACCCAGGTCCTCTACAAAAGCAGTCAGTGCTCTTAACCACTGAGCCATCTCTCCAGCCCCTCTTTCCTTTTCTTAACAACTCTTCTCTTCCTTATGTGTGTCTATTTGTTTGTTGTGGACCAGATAGATAAATGATAGATAGGTAGGTAGATAGATAGATGATAGATAGATAGATAAATAGATAGATAAGATAGGAGATAGGTAATAGATAGATGATGGATGATAGATTAAATGATAGATAGATAGATAGATAGATAGATAGATAGATAGATAGATAGATAGATAGATAGATGATTGATAGATGATAGATAGATAGATAGATAGATAGATAGATAGATAGATAGATAGATAGATTCCTTTCATTAGAGATAAAATTGGTGGGTCTTCTGTGTTCCAAGACCCTACCAGGAAAAGGATCTTGCCACCAGACAATGTCTATTTGTTCCTTCAATTTTATATTTCATCTTAAATGGATTTTAGAGTCATTTTGTTTTATCCTCATTTAGAATATTTGTGCCCTAAATGTCATTAGTTCTTTGAAAAATTAGGGTTTTTTCCTCCCTTACTTCTTCATTTACATATAATTTTTTTGCAAGTGTTAGGAATTTATCACCCAAAGACAAACACTTCAGATAAATTTTGTTTTCCATGTATTGTATATTATTTTCCTGGAGTAAAATAGTTTTCTGCCACTGTGCTGTTAGAAATTGCCTTACTTTGATAGTGCAAAGCTAAGCACTTTCTCTACTACACCTCTGATGGTGCATGGTGCGAGGTTAATACACACATAGACCCCACAGGGCTCTGAGTATCCTCACAAATGTTTGCTCTCCATTTTCATTCATGCAATATTTTCAGTTGTGAAATTCTTTTCAAGTAAGGTTGACTCCCACCTATAGGGGAAGTACTGAGAGTAACAATTCTGCTATTGCATTCTGGACTGTTCTGCTTCAGCAGGATTTATCTCATTTAACTGCAATTGCATAGAGACACAGAAAAGACTATTTTTTGGTTTTTAGATTCATTCAAACCAGAATGCCAACATGATACACAGAGCTGTGTGGTAGACCAAGGCATTGGATTCCAGTGGAACCCAGCTGTAACTCATGTTGAAAATAAATATTTGTGTCATTTTTTTCTTCCAATATTCCTTACAGATAGTGAGAAAGACTCTCTCCAGTTGCCAATGCATTGTTAGACTGGAAGGGAAGCTCTAAGGGAGGTTGAGTCACTGTTCCAGGCTCCTTTCTGTTGCTGTTATAAAACACTCTGACCAAAAACCACTTAGAGAATGAAAAGGTTTATTTCACCTTACAGGTCACAATACATCACTGAAAGAAGTTAGAGCAGTATCTCAAGCAGGAACTTGAACTAAAAACCATGGAGAAATGCTGTTTACTGGCTAACTAGAAAGCGCAGGCTTAACTAGCCTCCTTAAGTATCCCAGGACCACCTGCCCAGAGAATGGTACCTCCTATAGTGGACTGGGCCCTCCTATATCAGTTAACAATCAAGACAATGTCTTACAGACATGCCCACAGCCAATCTGATCTGGGAAATCCCTCAGTTGAAACTCCCTTCTCAAGTGGCTCTAGACTATGTCAAGTTAATAGTTAAAATTAACCTAGGACAGTCATATTGTAGGGTCCTAGGTTTCTGATCACACCTCTTTTAGATTTGCTAACTTATGAAAATCAGCTGTACAGTGAGAACCATATTTTTTGACACATTAGCACAGTTCTATTTTGTGACTTTTTAATTAAAGCAGTGACTCAGTCACTTAATAAACAAAACTCCTAAGTAATCATAGTGGCAAAGACTTTGAAAGATAATTAATTCCCCTTTTGGTACATATTCCTACATAGACATACAAGTTCTCTCAGCAAAAATCATCACTCTCCTGGAAACAGATCAATATGGTGGTTACTCAGCACATCTAAAAGGCAGGAGGTTTGGGTATATGTGGGTCAAAGGTCACAAAATCTCAAGTAGCAAGTAGATGGCGGAGTAAGTTCAAGAGACCTGCTATATATTACCATGACTACAGTAGTCACAAAAAACACACACAGGCTACTTGATTAATGCAACCATTCCACAATACCATGTTGTACATCAGAACTATGTGCTATTTTTATTTGCCTATTTACAAAATGGGTAAGAATTACTGTTATTAGAAAATTACAGCTGTCACTTGAAACATATGTCTTCTGTTCTAGGCACATGTTACATGCTGTGCTTAATTTTTAAAATAATTCTGGGTTATAAGCATTTTACAGCTACTTCAGGGCTGGGGAAAATAAGGCATCTTTATCCATGGAAACTTTGGATGCAAAAGCACAATTCTCATCTCAAACAGGATAAGAGATAGTTTATTCTGGAGTCAAATATGGGTGACCATGGCCAGGAACACAGATTCAGGTTACCCCAAATTCCATGTTCCAAAATGAAATCGGTTTCATGAAGTTTCTGTAGTAACAACAAAGAAAAGGCATAAATGAAGATACCTTTTGGGATGGAGAGATTGCTCAGTGGTTATAAACACTGGCTGTTCTTGCAGAAGACCCTGGTTCGATTCCCAGCACCCACATGGCAGCTAACAACTGTCTGTAACTCCAGTTCCAGGGGATCCAACAGCCTCTTCTGACCTCCTCGGGCATTGCACGACACAGGTGTACTTACCTACATGCAGGCAATACATGCAGACACATAAAATTAAAAAAATAAATAAAATGTTTAAAAAAAATGAAGCATAACTCCAGTTCCAGGGGATCTGACAGTCTCTTCTGTCCTCTGTGGGCATTGCACGTCATGGGTGCACTTACCTACATGCAGGCAATACACGCATACACGTAAAATAAAAATAATAAAATAAAAAAAAATGAAGACACCTTTCAAATACATTGGTGGAAAAATTAAGTAGACTGATACAGCAAAAGAGAAATCTCAGCTATAGGCCTCAGATGCTATCTGATGTCATTCTTAGCCTTTTGGTTGGTAGGAGCTAGGGTTTTCTTAAGCTAATACATTCCCAAAGGTTTTTTTTTTTATCTGTTAGTCACAAGATGTTAAGTCAGAAACAGAGGTGGGCAAGGAGTGGATATTTAAGGGCTAAACATGACCAAAAATAAATTGTAAATAGGCTCTTGATCTGCAATATTCCAAAATCTCCATAATCATTGAAGTGTTAATCAGTTGGTCTACCTTGCAGGAAGTTCAGTCCAAGATGCAAGATTTTTCTGGGAACTTTTATTGACAAAATATACCTCAGTAACAGTGCAGGATACCACATGCCTTAAATCAATCACAGCATTTAGAAAATGGAAGCAGGAGGATCAACATTTCAAGGTCATCTTGAGTTATATAAGGGTATGTCCTGGTTTGTTTCTTCATTGCTGTGACAAAATACTCTGACCACTACCAACTTGGGGAGGAAAGGGTTTATTTAGCTTACATATCCCGGGACACTGTTCATCAGGGAGCCCAAGGTAAGGAACTCAGGGCAGGAACCTGGAAGCAGGAGCTGGAGCACAGGCCATGGAGGAATGCTGCTTACTGGCTTGCTCCCCTGGCCCCTGCTCAGCCTGCTTTCTTATGCAACACAGGCCCACCTGCCCAAGGGTGGCACCACCCACAGTGGGCTGGGCCCTCCCACATCGCTCATCAAGAAGATGCCCCTCAGACATGGCCACAGGCCAGTCCAATAGAGGCAATTCCCCAACTGAGGCTCCCTCAACCCAGGTGTGTCAAGTTGACACTAAAGCTATCCAGCACAGGGTATAAGATCAGCCTGGATTACAAGAGATGTATAAATAAATACATATATGTGGTACATATGTATCATCTCATACTGCTGTGGGACATTGACTTGCTCGACTAGAATAAAGTTTTGGCAGGTTGTGTATGCTCCTCTGGATGACTGCAGGGGGAGAGTTTGTTTCCTGACATTTTCAGCTTACAAAGTCTACCTGTACTGATTTGGAAGGCCCTCAGTGTAGCATCATCACATCTGTCTCTGAACTATCTCCCTTTTCCATCCTTAAAGAATCACTTTGATTACATTCTGTCCATCCAGAAAACCCAGGACAATCTCCCATTTCAAAAACTGCACTGATAAGCAAACCTAGTTTGTAACCTAGCTGTAACCTCAAATTTCTTTCTCCATGTAGCCTCACATAGTCTCAGGGTCTGGAGATAAGGAAGTAGACATTTTGGAGGAACATTTTTCAGTGCTTCCAAGATCCTCTGTACAAACCCAGTTATACAGTACTTGTTATATGACACATAGCCCTGCAAGGCAGAATGAGGATACTTAAGAGTAAGAATCTCAGAGAGGCACTTTCACCTTTTATAAAATAGACCAATTTCTCCACTTCTCTGGGCTTCCATTTTCTCCTTCGTGAAATAAGATTATATATATTTCATTGAGTCATTAAGAGAATTAAACTATGCTACATAGCCCTCCACAGCACTTTGTAGAATTCGAGACCCAGAGCAATCACTAAATTATGGCAGTGTTGTTACACAGCTGTGTTTAGAATTCCAACACCTTGTGAGCATCAGGGGCTTATGGGATACCCTCCTCTGCCCTCCCGTCTCCTCAATTTTGTAGATTTCCTATGAGGCAGGAGAGGATAGAGTAGTGAAGCAGTGAATGTAGCCTACCATACTCACTCTGGACTCAAGATCTAAGAAAAAAATGTTTCTTATACAAGCTGTCAGTGTGTTGGGCAGGAAACAGCACTCCCCACAGTGCAGTGTGGCAGGACATCTGGATCTGAGCTCAAGCTTAGCCTCTAATAGACCTTCAGTGGCCAGGGCAGGAGCCTGGGGACAGGACTGTAACCTAAACAAATTTGGAACTGCCACAATGTTGGGAACATCCAAAGACAGCAGAGTTCCATATTTCAAAGTGAACTTGGGTTTCCTCAGTAATTGGCAAGTGAGAAATGGTCAGAGCATCTTCAATAGGCCAACAGCAGAGGAGAGCGAGGGGAATTTGATTAAACCAAATGGGCTTGAGATGGCAGATCTATCTTCCAACATCAATATAGGAGAGATACCAGGTTAAGCTTTGCAGGGAGACAATGCCAGCCCATAAAGAATGTGTTGGCATCAGGATTTCCTGGTAGAGAGGTGACAATTTTTAACTTGAGATAAAGCCACTGCTCTTTTGACAGCTTTATGCTTTCATGGAGAGAGCATATGGTTGCCTAGAGAGAGAATTCCTGCTCAAAGAGATACTAAAACTAGTAGATAAACTAGTAGATAAATCAAATGCATTGACATTTTTTTCTGGCTGTGTGCATGTGTGTGTAGGTGTGGATGGAAAGAGAGCTGATTTTATCCCTTTTAACTGAAAGACTTTTAAAAACATTTTAATTAATTTTTTATGTGTATGAGTGTATTGCTTGCATGTAGGTAGGTGCAGCCATGTCATGAAGTGCCCCCAGAGGTCAGGAGAGGGCGTCAAATTCCCCTGGAACTGGAGTTGTTAGCTGTTATGTGGGTGCTGGGAATCAAACCTGGGTCCTCTGCAAGAGTAGTCTGTGCTCTTAACTGTTGAGCCATCTCTCCAGCCCCTGAAAGACTTTTTCTATGGATGCTTTCATAAAGACTCAAGCAAGTAAAATAAAATACAGGAACTCAGATGAAAAAAAAAACAACGCAAATCAATTCCCCATAATGGGGAGGGACCCCCTCTGTGGTGACCCCTCTGTTGGGACCTCCTCTGTGGTGATGCATTACCACTGCTAGCAGTCCTTAGAGTATTATGTTTGTGAAATCGGGTGTAGTTAGTAATGAGACTGTTTTAAAATCCAGATGGCTGCTATTTAAAAATTTCTATCAGTGTTATGCACCAAAGTGGAGAATTTGATTCACAATTGGGACAGACTTCTTTAAACTACTTTTACTTATTTCTCATGTGTGTATATGTGCTTACACACATGTACACACATGTCACTCACTGCACACGTATTCAGGTCAGAGGAAAACTTGCAGGAGTCATTCCTCTCCTTCTACCATATGGACCCTAGGGATCAAACTCAAGATGTCAGGTTTGATGGCAAGTCATGGGGGCAGGATTGTGAGGCAGCTGGTCGGAGCACATCTGCAGTCAGTGAACAGAGTGCTGAATGATGGTGCTGTTAGCTCCCTTCTTTTCTTAAAAAAAATGTTTTTATTATTATTTGTTAGAGTGGTGTGTGTGGTGTGTGTGTGTGTGTGTATGTGTGTGTGTGTGTGTGTGTGTGTGTGTGTGGCATTGGGTCTTCCTGGACTAGAGTTACAGGCACTTGTGAGCCACCAGATGTGGGTGCTGGGAACCAAACTCTAGTCTCTGGAAGAGCAATATACATTCTTAACCACTGAGCCATTTCTCCATCCCTTCGTTTGGCCTTTTTATTCAGTCTGGGACCCCAGCGCTTAGAATGGTGCTGCCTACATTCATTCAGGGTGGGTCTTCCCACCTCAAATAACCTAATCTACATAATCTCTCACCTGCACATTCCACAAATTTTCTTTTGGGTGGTTTTAGATTGTGTCAAGTTGATAATAGTAACCATCAGAATGTTAGAACAGCAGCAAAGTTCTGTTAAGAGAAAACTTCTAGTCAAGAGAATAGAATCTCTGGCCTGGTGGAGACCTAACATTCCAGTTGGGCTGGGTCAGTCGTTTGGCCCAGGGACCACCCCTAGGAAGAGACGGGTGGAATAATTAGTTCTTTAATGGGATACTGTACTTTTCCTTCCTGGAATTCTGGCCCCTAGCACAGTAGCTTATGGGACTGCAGACACGCAGCTTGGTAAATCTTCCTTTTCTAAGTTTTTCAGGAACATGTAACCGCTCCTTTGTTTCTTTCTAAGTATACTTTCACTCACACTTTGAGCTTCCTCAGCATTTTGGGTTTCCTTGCTCGCTTTAAAACTCCCACCCTGCCATGTGCTTGCTAGTCTGTCATGTATCTGACCTCCTATCCAGTTTAAGTGGCACAGGCTTTTTCCTTTTCTCTTCCATTCTCATCCTCCAGACAGTGGCTGAGATTTATAGTTTGCCTTCCCTGAGAGTTTTTTCATTTAAATTGATAAAATTGTCCTCAAGCTTCCATTTGAATCCATTCTTAAATTCTTTCACTAACAAGACTAAGAACCCCAAGAGGGGACCCCAGTTTCCCCTGTGTCAATACCTACTTAATCCCTTTAGCCACTTAAATTAGATTTATTAGGTTCATCTAACAGAAGAACAGTGAGGCTCAGAAATCACACAACTTTCCCCAAGTTGCATGACTTGTACAAGAGGGGCCAGGGTTCAAACTCAGACATATTTGGTTCAAGAATTCATGATATTTTCAGGACTTCAGTGCCAAAGCCTCTCTGGGGAAAAATTAATTACCCATCAGCAAAGTCAAATTGAAACCTTTAGCTGACTCAAGAAGGTGAGAAAAATACCTATCTTAGGAAAATGCTTTAATATATTAAATGGTAAGAAAAAAATGGAGAGTTCCAGGCCAGCTGGGGCTACAGAGGGACCCAGTCTCAAAACAAAATAAAGTAAAACAACACAACACAAAACCAAAAACAAACTAAAAATGAGGATAGCATAAACCTAATGAAATAGTTGAAATTTAAGAAACATCTGTGTTAATCTTCGATGTTGACTTGACTGGACTTGTAATCTCCATGGAAACACACCTCTGGGGGTATCTATGAGGGTGTTTTCAGAAAGGTTTAACTGAAGAGGAAAGACCCACCCTGAATGTGGTGGTACCATTGATGCAATGATGTCTACTACAAATGAGAAGGAGAAAGGACAGATGCCTCTCTCCTGCTGCCATGATTTACCCACCATCTGCAACAACTTCCTGGTTACTTCATGAATTATTGAGTTACATAAAACCTTTAATGTGGGTTTGTTTCATGTTTATGATTTGTAGTTTTTAACTTCTTTTATTTTAAAATTTTATTTATTTATTTACTTATTTATTTATTTTTATGTGTTTGAGTGTTTTGCCTGCATGTGTCTATGTGCACCACATGCATGCAATGCCTGTGGAGGTCAGAAGACAGATTCCCCAAAACTAGAGCTACAGGTCTTTCTCCACTGGCAGAGTGGGGTAAGGACTTGGGAAACAAGGTAGAGCACTGTCAAACCCCACAACCTTCTTTCTCCACCTTTCTAAGCATTAAGCCTTACTTGGTACTGAGGCTGAGAATAAGAGGTAGGGAGGGAGGTGCCCAAGAGCACCAGTCCATTTCCTGGTTCATAAGTTGGAGAGAGCACAGCCTCCCTTGGAGCGCCCATATTCAGCTTCTAGAAGAGTTGCTGTGGGGGGTGGGGCGGGGCACAGATGGGGGTAAATAGCCAGGGATCAGTGCTAGGCTCGTTGTGGTTTCTTCAGGGCAGTGGAAGGGCAGGAGGGTATGAACCTGAATTCCCTACCCAGGGAATGTGGGATATAATTCAAGGCACCTCAGTAGTTGGAATTCCAGCTACATTTTCTTTGGCACATCTAAACAATATAAATGTGAGCAGAGAATTTTTAGATACTTCTTTAGTCCCATCCTTATGCTAAAAGGGGTCATTAGTGTAAAATTCAAATGTAACTAGGTGTCCTGTGTTGTGATTAGTTCAACCAGAAGCCTCCTCCCTGCCCCCACCTTCGTGTTGCCTCTAGGTACTGTCCTGGAAAAAGACAGAACAGAAATGTCAAAACCAGTGTTATTCAAGCAGGGCCACTTGACAAGGAAGAGATTTTTGTTTTCATTAATTAGCAGGCTTAAGGTTGTTGCTTCGGCCCCGTCTTGCAAGTAGGGCTCCCAGGAAACATGGGGTTAGTTATAAGTAGGGAGCCATGTTTCCCTTTGCACATCTAAACAATTTAAATGTAAGGGTTTTTAAAGTGTGTGTGCGTGTGTGTGTGTGTGTGTGTGTGTGTGTGTGTGTGTGTGTGTGTGGTGGTGCATGGGTGGTGTGCCGTATGGGAGTGTGAGGGTACAAGTGCCCAAAAGTAGGCATGCAGATCCCAGAGGAAGATGCCACGTGTCTTTCTGCATTGTTTTCCTTTAAGACCGATTCAAGGCTGAACCAGAACCTTGCAATTTTGTCTGGCCAGTGAACTCTTAGGATCCACCTCTCTCCATCCCTGGTCTCTGGGGTTACAGGCACACATAGCCACGCCCAGCATTTTACATAGGAGCTGGGGATTTGAACTTGGATTTTTGTGTTTGCACAGCAAGCATTTTTACCCACAGGGATGTCTCCCCAGCCCTTAAATGTGTGCTTTAACACCTCTACACTGGCTGGAATGGGTGTTTGGTGTAGAAATAACACAACAGACCAAAGAGGAGAAGAAAGCTTGTCCCCTCTTGAGAGAAGGGCTTCAAGTTCCGGCTACACCTGAGATCAGGGACACAGGCCATCTATACCTGTACCTGCTAGGTTATCCAGAAAAGCTGTGACTCCCTCACTTCCTATCATGAAATGGTTAGACTTTGGCTCCAGGCTTTGTATGCTCCCAAGATCTGCTTCTAACAGGTGGAGGACCACCGGGGACTTCCGAAAATCACTAATTGAACAATTCGGTTAAACCCAGCAATTAGAGTCTCCCTTAAATCAAAACACCTGTGGTCTTCCTTTCAGGAAGGCACTATGTGGTCTACTTCACAAAGCTGTTATGAAGATTAATAAATCAGTGTTTTCAGTGGTGATTGAGAACTCTGAATAAGTGTCTCCATCATAGGTTTTAGTAATGTATGAAGACTTGCATTATTGAGAAATTTAATTTGGACTACAAAAAAACAGAACAAGAAGATTTCTATGAAGCAATTAAAATATGTCTAGTACAACTGAGGAATTTTTAATTCTTTAATTCTTAATTGAAATTGAAATCTAAATAGCCCCATGTAGCTAGTGGCTACATTGTATATAGTATAAAACAGTCACTAAATGAGGGCATTTAATATGTAAAGGATCCAGCCCACAGCATGATCCTAATAATTATAATTATCACATTGTTATTATAAATATTTTAACACCTCAAGCATAATTTGCCAAATTGATTTTTGCAAATGATACATTTCCCTCAGGACCTATGAAATTTAATAAAATGTCAAAGTAAACAAATCAAAACAGGACCTGTCAGGTATTTAACATGACTTTGAGTTGTTCATATCAGGCTTTTTCAATATTTTTCCCAAATATTATTTATTCCCTTGGCCTTTTTTTTTATCCACAAAGTCCCTATTAGCATCTCTGGAAATGTGTTCAGGAAAAAGGATACAATAAAACTAAATAGAAATTAAATTAAAATTTTGGGACTGGAGAGATGTTTTAGCAGTTAAGAGTATCCATGTATCCATGTTGCATAGCTCACAAATGCCTGGAACTCTAGTTCCAAGGGATCCAATACCCTCCTCTGGCATCTACAGGCACTGGCAAATACATGTGAGTATACACACAGAGAGACACATACTCATCGACACATGCACTTACATACATAAAATAAGATCTTAAAAAAATAATATCATACACAGTGCCACTTTTGAAGAAGTAATAATCAAAAAGCTTTCCTAGGTTGTTGTAAAATATCAACTCAGAGACCTAAGATCTAAATCCTCAAACATCAGAGATGGGAAGAAAATTGTGTCAAAGCACATCACAATTAAATTGTTTACAACCAGTTATAAAGTGACCAATCCTAAAAGTAGTCTGTAAATCAGGAGAAAAGAAGTCCTTCTCAAAGTCAAGAAAAGTGCAGTCAGCCTTGCTCTGTTTCCCAAGGCCTCTGCCGTTATTCAGGGTCTCCAGAATGTGCCCTTGGCTTCTCTTTCTTTTCAATATTTTTCTTTCTACGTGCTATCATTCAGTTGGAAGACATTTGGCCATAGCAACCACATTAGTCAAGGTCCATCTTGACCAGAAGCACTAGGGGATTTTATGGAAGACAGAGATACAGATGTTAGAGATAGAGACAGAGATAGACTTAGAGGTGATAAAAATAGAGATAAATATGATGGGTACAGAGATGGAGGTTATAGAAATGGGGACAGAGACAAAGATTAAAGAGATAAAGAGACAGAGATGATGGAGATACAGATGATAGAGAACTAGAGATGACAGATGGTGGACATGGATATTTACATGATAGACACAAAGATATAGATTATAGACCGATAAAGAAAAATAGAGATAGAAAAGAGATATGCAGGCATTTTTTTTTTTTTTTTTTGAGTGATTTTTGCCTTCTCCAAGTTGTAGGAGCTGGTTGTTATCCCCGAAAGGCTGTTGTTTCCATGTCTGATGCTGGAGCCTGAAGTCCTTAGAGTTTGAAGAAAAGGAATTCTTCACAGTTGGGAGAAAAAACGTGAAACCTACAAGCTTGATTTGGAGCCCACAAAAATGGACTTAAGTCCACATTGTTGCATCTGACCTTGACAAGATGGATTCTTGATGAGATAGATGTCCTGCCAAAGACAACATTATCAAAGAGCTAAATGCACACCCAGAAATGGAAGAAGTTGAGGGAGGGTTCCTGGGAAGGCCCCTGTCTCATGTTAACAAAGAGAGCAGCAGGTAAGTCACAAGAAGGGTGACCTATAACATGAAATTATGTGACTTGTTCCCCATAAAGCTCTCATAAAACTCTATGCTATTGTCCATTCTAATCAGAAACCCAATCAATAGGAAAAAAAAATTGGGGGAAGTGTAATTCAAGCTAAATTCATCCAAGCTAAACAAGCACATTAAAAACAAAACAAGAGGCTGGAGAGATGGCTCAGTGGTTAAGAGCACCGGCTGCTTTTCCAAATAACCCAGCAACCACATGATAGCTAACCCCGTCCATAATTCCAGGTCCAGAGGATCCAACACCCTCTTCTGGCCTCCATGGGCTTTGCACAACATTAATGCACTTACATATATGTAGGCAAACACTCATACACATAAAATGAAAATAAATCAAAACAATTTCAAAACAAAACAAACAAGCCAAAAGCAACCAAAGCAACTATAATAGCATTTGTGGAATAAAGGAGAATTTCAATTATCCATGGTCTTTCTCATCCTAATTAGCATTAACAGTCAAAAATGTGTCTGTGGGAGTCTATCCAACCTTGCTGCATAATGAATTGTTTTGTAATCACCTTTCCCTGTATTTAGAAATTCTGTTTGAATACTGTGATGAATTTACCATGTATAAGTGGCCCTAGCTGCCTTTCAATGAAGAGGCCACATGTGGAATTAAAAAAATGATATAGCTACCAAACATGGAAGTTCATGCCTTTAATTGCAGCACTCATAGGCAGGTGGATCTCTGTGAGATCAACTTCTATGAAGCCTGTTCTACACAGAGAGTTCCAGGCCATCTGGGGCTACAGGGAGACCCAGTCTCAAAACAAAGTAAAACAACACAACACAAAACCAAAAACAAACAAAAAATGAGGATACTGTAAACCTAATCAAAAGCCCATGACTCAGGAGGTCATAGGCCTGGGGGGAATCCGCTATTACTGCTTCACTAAATGCAAATGTTGTCAAATTGCCTTCTAAATATTTATACTTGTTCTGATAGATTAATTCTGCTATCAACCTTGGCTAGAAAAGCCCCCTTCTGCAGTGGGCAGCAGTTAATTCAGAGACTCGCAACTGGTCAAAGTGCTGAGATTAAGTGACTATTAAAGTGCTCAGCCCTAAATGGGACATCTATATCAACACACTCCCCCATCCCAAAGCTCAGGGAACACTGAGAAAGATGGAACAAAGAAGAACTGGAGGATGGAGAGGAGCACTCTGAAATGCTGTCTTCTGTATATGGCATGGCTGTTGCATTCATGAACTCACTGCATTTGTGGTTACCTGCACAAGACATGTGCAAGGTCAAGCCAACAAGATCAGTCAATATTCCAGCAAACAGAAGTAACTGGTCCCAATAGGTTACAAAAAAACAAAAACAAAAAAAAACAACAACAAAGAAAACCAAGTGGATATGAAGATGGGAGGATGTTTTGGGGGTTATTGTGGGGATGAGAGGGAGGGTTTGGGGTGGATATGGTCAAGATACATTGTAGAAATCAATGAAATTATGAAAGAATAAATATTCCAGAAAGAATAATGAGAACACAAACCCAGTAACTATCCATCTGTAGAGAACTTCCACTCTCAACACACAAGACCATAGGGAAAGAGGTCAGAATGTCTTCTCTCAGGCTAACTACAGAATGGAATTAGATACTTAAATGAACCTGAAGGGTAGCTTGCCTCAAATGCATGATTTTTCCAAGAAGGAGCACTTGAGGTTAATTTAACTTCCTGTGGAAAAGAGTTTAATGGTGACAAAATGAGTTACCAAAACCTGGATGTCGTTGAGAGGTCATTTCTCCAGGGAGAAGGTCTGGAACTAGATGACATGGGACCTCAGAGTATTTCTGTGGTATTAATACTGGTAAGAGTGGTGACCAGATTTCTTCATAGAGATTGTGGCAAAGGAGCCCTTGTGAAGAGGCAGACCAACCTCATCTAGCTTCCAGTGAATGGGACTTTGAAGCCACTCTTGGCAGCCCCAGAGAAGGAGCAGCACCTGGTCAAGACACACCCATGAACACTATAGAGACCAGCTGGCAGCAGCAGGAGAGGGTTCAGATGGGCACAGGGACTTTTGTCTAGGAGCAGGGCTTCTGAGAACGGAGTGGCGAACCACACATGCCACCATCACCACCACCACTGCTTTCATGAATGGGGGGGGCAGTATGCTGGATAGCTTTAGTTGTCAACTTGACACACCTAGGTGAAGGGAATCTAAATTGCTGAATTTCTTCCATTGGACTGGCCTATGGCCATGTCTGTGGGGCATTTTCTTGAATGTTGGGTGTGTTACTTTTCTGTTGCTGTGATATAAACACTGACCAAAGCAACTTATGAAAGGAAGAGTTTATTTGAGCTTACGGTTCCAAAGGGCAAGAATCTGTTGTGGCAGGGAGGTAGGGTGGCAGGAGATGGCTGGAGCAGGAGCAGTGAAAAATAAGCTCTCACATCTTCAAGCAGGCAAGGGAAGCAAGTGAGGAACTGGAGATCCAGCAAGGCTTAAGAACTCTCTAAGCCAGTGACCTGCTTCCTCCAGGATAGCCACACCTTCTAAGACCTCCCAAAACAGCACCACAAACTGGGGACAAAATGTCCAAATAGTTGGAGACTATGGGGGACATTTTCATTCAAACCACCACACTGGGTGATATTGGAGAACCCAGCCCACTGTGGGTGGCACTACCCCTGGGTAGTTGGTCCTGCATAGTATGAGAAAACGGGCTGAGCACAGACCAGAGGAGCAAGCCAGTAAGCAGCATACATCCATGGTTGGTGCTTCAGCTCCTGTCTCCCAGTTCCTGCCCTGAGTTCCTGCTTTGGCTTCCCTCAGTGAGGAACCATGACCTGGGAGATGTAAGATGAAATAAATCCCTTCCTCCCCAAGGTGATTTTGGTCAGTGTTTTTATCACAGGAATTGAAAGCAAAACAGGCAGGTACACTGTAACAATAAGGATTCCATGTAAGAAAACCACAAAGACGAAACACGGTGATTCAAGAGCCACTGTGTTCACAAGATCTGTGGAAGTCAGCTTTCCATTCCAACAGCAAATTCCTGAGATAACCAACTTACAAAGAGAAAGGTTGATTTTGGCTCATTGTTTTGGATGTTCCCAATACATATTCAAGCAGACTCACTGTTTCTGGGCCTCTGGTTGGGGTACGGATGGTAATGGCAGAAGCTCGTGGCCAAAGAACGAAGAAAAATGAGACCAGGGTCCTATAGTCCCCTTTAAGGACTACCCCCAGTACCCACCAATAACCCAAAGGCCTCCCACTAGAATCCACCACATGAAGGTTCCATCATTTCCCAGCCCACTAGCTGTGGATGAAGCTTTTAACATACCAGCCTCTGGGAGACATCCAAGATCCAAACTCCATTAAGATGCCAGAAACCTTGGAAAGTTTTTATGCTACTGGGCTCAAGTGGAGTTCCACCTTCTACAATCCTGATTCTGAATAAATATGCATATCCAATTTCTTATTTCAGGAGACTCAGAAACCCATGTTTCTGCACCAGCTTCCTAGTGCTTGTAACAATCACAGACATACCTTCTCAATACCTTGCAGCACTGCTCTGAGGTAATCAGCAAGTAGCATTTTGGGAAGGCTCAAGCTGATAGAAAATACCACAGTGATGGAGACATGCTGAGGATCAGTGTACAGTGGAGTAGGCCCAGGTCATCAAGCAGCATCAATCAAGAACACAGGCAGCCCACCTCTTAAACACCATTATGGACTCAAGACCTACACTTACGACATGCAGGGAGCTTTCTGCCTGGTGACAAAATTGCCTTTACCCCAAAAGGACTAATGGCTTCTTGGGATGAGGAAACTGTAGAGAAATGTGAAGTGCCTATTTGTGGCTAATTGAAGATTAATGACGTTTAGTACCACTCATCAAGTGTTAAATAACAAATGGGTAATTTCTAGGTGTGAACTACATCAGCGCTTGGATTTCACTGCAGTTCTCCAGGGAAAGTGTGTGATTATGGACAGCCATAGCTTTTCCTTTCATAGACAAATTACAGAGAGTTGCAATATGTAGGATTAAAAATATGCTTTTGGAGCTGGGGAATTAGCTCAGTCAGTCAACTGCTTGCTGAGTTCAATCCCCAGGACCCACCTGAAAATCAAGGCCTGGTAGTATGTGTTTGTAATCCCAGCACTAAGTAGGCAGAGATGGGGGACCCTGGGGCTTGCTGGTCTGCCAACCTAGCCAAATAGGGGAGCCCCAGGTCCCGAAGTGAGATCCTGTCTCAAAAAATAAAGTAGATGGCTCTTGGGGAATGACATCAGCCTCTGCATACATGTGCACACACATACACATGCATCTTCACACACATATACCACCAAACACATGACATAACACATAGAAAGTTTTAAAAAAAGAATATGCTTTTTTCTTCTTATCTGCTTAAAAGCATAATTGGTCCTTGACCCTTCTTTTCCTTCCTTCCTTCCTTCCTTCCTTCCTTTCTTTTTTTCTTTCTTTCATCTTTGAGACAGGGTCTCCCTATAGCCCCAGCTGGCCTGGAACTTGCTATGGAGACCAGGCTGGCCTTGATCTCATAGAGCTCCGCCTGCCTCTGCCTCCCAAGTGCTGGGACTAAAGGTACGTGCCACCAGGTCCTACTGGCCCATGATATTTTTATTTGGCTTGTCAAAGAATGTCAAATGTTATGAATTACCAGTGGCAGCCTTCATCAAGCACATAAGTTGAGCTCATAATTAGTCTTACATTAGGCTTCCTAATGAATCTGTGATGCAAGTAATTCCCATCACATTGCAACTAACTTCCTCATTTCCCCAATTCTATACCCAGCAAATATAAGACATGCTCTTGTTTATGAGTTCAATGACTGCAGTAGTTTGAGTTACTGGCCACAATTTTTCATCCCTCCCTAAAACTATCCATTTTGGGAATAAAAATGGGCATTTCTTTCCATTAAACAGATAAACTTCTCTAATTCATAATTTGGGGCTTGGTCATGGGACCTCCAATGCTTACTGAATGGGGGGCAAAAGTGAGAGTTTTGGTTAGTTCTGTGCATGAGTGTTAAAAAGATGTATATGTTTTCCTTTTTCCATTGGGCTTCTGCCATTGCCAGGAGTAGAACATGACCCAGCTGGCCTATTAGCACAAGGAAGATGAAAGACCTATGGAGAACAGCTGGACCTGCCTACAGCTCCCAGCCAAGCTGGGCTGAGCTGGGAGATCAGGGTTACTTGTTTTAAACTGCTTATCAAGCTCAATTATTTGTTGAAGTTGTGGTATTCCAGGTGTGGGTTACGCATAGGACCTACAGAGATGTGTAAAGAGAATGGTCTCATCTCACCTAAAGTTTCTTCCTCTTCAGAATGAGATACTTCTCTCTGGGAGAAGCATGCAGATTCCCTGGTTCTATCCCCAGTTCCAAGATCACCAGCTTGGCTCACAATTTCTGCAGGATTCTCATAGTTGGTGTCTGTCACAATGCCAATCGAGAAAGCTAAGGAAAGGATTATGGGAATTCTTATTAAAGTGTGGGTAGCCAGGTTTTCAAAGACTGATGCCCCACCACCAAAAAACAACAACAATAAAAAAACCAAAGTCATTAAAGGGTTTCTATAAATCTGAGGTTCCCAAAGAGCTGAATACAAAACTTCATGCACCAGGTATTTTTATTTTTTATCTAGGATGCTGTACTTGATCTGAATTGATCATGTCTAATCCCTTCCATCTGTGGCCAACAAAATTATGACATTAATAGTCTACAAACCTCTAGTTGAGAAACTCTACTAAAATAGCAAGCTTAGTTATGCAGGCTGGGGCATGCCTAAATTTCAAGTTACTCAGGAGGCTGAGGCAGGACAATTACTTGAGCCCATGAGTTCAAAATGAGCTTGGGCAACATAGTGAGATCCTGTCTCAAAGGAAAATAAATAGTGCAGTTTTTCTTACGGACTTTTTAAGAATGTAATTTTATATAAATTTAAATGAATCTCATCCTTGGATTCTGGTCAGCAGAGGTTGGCTGGTTCCTCTAGTTCAGAAGGCCACCTCACTCTTCTTTTTCCTTTCTTTTTTTTTTAACTTAAAAAAATTTTATTGAGAATTTCATACATGCATTTAAGGTGTTCTGATCAAATCCATGCCACTCCCTCCTCTCCAACTCCTTCCATATCTCTCCATCACTTATTTTTTCCTGACAGCTTCATCCACGCCCCAGCTGTCCTGGAACTCACTATGTGGACCAGGCTGGCCTTAAACTCAGAGATCTACTTGCTTCTGCCTCCCAAGTGCTGGGATTAAAGGCGTGTGCCACCACACCCAGCTCTTTCTTTTTTTTTATGGGGCTTTCTGCTACTCTAATATTCCCCCCTCTGAAGAGGTAACCCTAAAATTTTTTAGGGATTAGATAAGAGCTCCCAAATACTTTTGACATTTTTGGCCTTTGGAACAAAGTATGTTGCTAACAGGCCCAAGGGCATTTTGACTTTTAGCCAAGAAACGGGCCCCTTTTCTTTGGGGTCTTGTTACCCTAACTGCCTAGCCAATTCCTACCTCCTATTCTTATCACACCATCCTCTGAAGAGGTTACCCAAATTGCCCATGGAGAATCAGGACGCAGACCTCTCTGGCTTCTTCCATGCTGAACAGGGATGCAGGGTGAGGTATTTGGGGTACCCCTTCAGTGGGTCTGTCTCAAAGACTCCCAAATTGCATAACTCTTAACTGCAGGAAGAAAAGAAAGTCCTTAACTGGCACCTAGGAGATGTGAAGGAAAAGTAAAGCCAAGAGTAGTTAGCATTACAAGTTCTAAACAAGGAACCAGAAAAAGGTCAGAATAGGGCAAATTTCAAATGTTCATATCAGAGTCCATTGGAATTTCTTGACGAGAGTTTCCAAAAGCATCCCTCTATTGAGTTCCTCTTCATTTTTCTTTTGTCTGCCAAGGCTGGATTCAAGAGTGATGGACTTGGGATTTGTTTTCAGACACTTTGATAGCTGTTGGAGTGGCTAGGATCAGTGTCAAAGGTTTCACCACATGGAGGCAGGATCCAGGTGCTCTCAGGTCCCCTGAGTCCTCAGCCCCTATACCAGAGGGAGGCCAGAACAGGCAGTCTCTGGTATCTGCTGAGATCTCATCTGCTACACATATAGAGGTTGATGGAGGTTGCAACAGGCCCTCTCAGTCTGTCTGCCTTATCCTACCAAAGGGCAGGAGTCTGCCCAGAGGCCATGGGAGGGGCCTCACAGCCTCACTACACTTTTCAACCTCCTGACCTGGCCTCCCTGAACTGATTCAAGGTACTGCCCTGCACTTCATAGGTGATCAGTGAATGTTTTTGGAATGAACGGATCAGCTTATCCCTGCCTAGATCTAGGCCCTATCTGCTATTCCTGGACTACTGACTCCCATGTCCTTAGTTTTATGCTATCCAGCTGCCCTTACTTACATGTTTGGATTCTGAATCCTCCTTCACACATAACACTTCACTTGTCTTTCTGGTCCACTAACACTCTGAGATTTCAGTCCATTGGGATGTACAGCCTGTGGGATTTCAGACCCCAGACTAGCTACTTTGCCATCACTGGGATGGGGAAAACTCCCACAGCATCATAGGAGGAGGAAGAGGGGAGGGGAAAGGGGAGGAGGAGGAGGAGGAAGAGGAGGAGAGGAGGAGAGGAGGAGGAACTGAGACCTAGTTTTCACCTGTCAGTAATGACTTCCTGTGAACAGACCTCAGTAAAACAGAATCAAATGCCACCCCAGAAATGTCACCTGTCACAGTGTAGCAGGCATGTTTACAATGCAGATCAAAGCTGGTTAGAATTATTGAAGTGCATTCCAGAATATGCAGCTGCTGGCTGTTGGAGGGATCAATAAATAATTCCAGCATATGATGAAATTAAAACTGCACTGCCATCTGGAACTTGATGTTCACATGATCAGAAACCAGCTACCTAGTACAATTACATGTCTCCCTTGCTTGTCTTAAAAGGATTTCACAATATTTCAGAAGCACCAAAGAACATTTTGAAAAGACGTAAAGAGAGAGTGAGGTTTGAGTCTGGCCTACCTGCTTAGGAGCTCCTTTCAGGTTTTGAACATAACTCAGTCTTGTTTTGCTTTTGTAAGTGAAATTCTTTGTTTAGTGATTGCCAGCTCTGGTATTCGGCCTTTTCTAGAGACTACTTAACATTAATTAGCACTTAAACTTAGTGGAATTAGAGGATAAACAAATGAAGGTTATAAACTGACATCCTTTCCAAATAAACATATGCCCAAAGAATTATACTATAGTTTGCATCTTGAATCTCCCCAACAGTTAAAGGTTGGTCCCGAGCATGGCACTGTGGGAGGTTGTAATAAGGAGTCATTACATCCTGGGAATATGCTCTCAAAGGGGATTATGGGATGCTAACACCTTCCTTACTCCTTTTTGCTTCCTGGACATGAGATAAGTGGTACTGCTCTTACCACAAGACTAAAAGCAACAGGATGAACCAATCATGAACTAGACCCTCAAACTATAAGCCCCACTAAACCTTTCCTTTCGTAAAGTCTATTGTCTCAAGTATTTGTTATAGTAACAGAAAGCTGACTAGCACAAGTTTCGTATAAAGTCAATTGTGGAAGATCAAAGGACAGTTTTAATTCAATCAAGGAGATTGCCATTTAGAGTGGCTGGAGAGATGGCTCAGTGGTTAAGAGCACTGGCTACTCTTGCAGAGGACCTGGGTTCAGTTCACATTACCCACATGGCAGCTAACACCTGTCTGTAACTAATTCTAGTTCCAGGGGAATCCAATGCCCTCTTCTGACCTCTGTGGGCATTGCACAACACAGGTGCACTTAAACACATGCAGGCAATAAACTCATACACATAAATTAAAAATAATAATAATAAAGAAGATTGTAACTTAGAGGATTACCATGACAAATACTTTTGTAAAAAACAGTCTTCTAAAATATATGTGATAATTATGCATTGTGCTAACTACAAATGCAAGATAACTGCATTTGAGCAAATAGTAGTGGGTAGCTTTGTCATAACCCTAGATAGCTCATCCACCCTTCTGGAGCAATTCAGTTCTCTCAGCACCTCTCATGCCCCGAGTTTAACAAGTACTTATGTTTGTTAAGTAGATGAATGTCTTGGGGCTACAGTTAATATTGTTTAATACATCAGCCAGGGGACATATGCCTCTCTTTGGTGCAAAGAGGACACCAAATGAAAACATACATCAACTTTTGAAAGGGCTTAACTGCATTCAAGAATGACAGGTCCTCTGATGGTATTACCTAAGTGACATTACCCTGAATTTTGTAGGACAGCTAACATTTTCTCTCATACATTCTCCCTCATGATTCTGTCAGAGAAGGAATGGCATATGACGCAGGGAAGAGA
>NW_008352270.1:3581033-3591538 GCF_000622305.1 Nannospalax galili | reverse complement strand
GAGAGGAGAGGAGAGGAGAGGAGAGGCAGTATCCAGACAGAGCCAATGGTCTGGGCAAATGAGGAATTGTCAACAGCATTAGTCAACTTCTCCCAGAGTTAGATAGGAAACTCATTATGCTAAAAATCTTTGCACCAGGATGAGTAAATGTTAGTGATTCCAAATGGAGTTGTTTCATCTGTGTTAATTTACTGCACCTTTGAGCTTTTTCAGATTTACTTATTTTCATTTTATGTGTATGTGTGTTTTGCCCGCACCTGTGTAAGTTGTACAATGCTTTCAGAGGCCAGAAGAGGGCATCAGATTCCCTGGAACTGGAGTAACAGATGATTGTTAGCTGAGATGTGGGTACTGGGATTCAAACCCTGGTCCTTTAGAAGAGCAGCCAGTGCTCTTAACTGCTGAGCCATCTCTCCAGTTCTTTATTACTTTGAAACTGAACATATTTCAAAACCTGCGGAAGAATATAAAAGCAAAAGAATTCTGATGAGTGTCTTTTAATTTTACATTTTAGATTACTTCATTAACATAATTCATGCCTTGAGCTTACACTTGGAGCATGGGCCAGCCCATAAATCATGCATAGTCTCTGTCCTGGTGAAGCTGACATTCTAGTTGGGATGAGAATAAAATACATATGTGAGTGCAAAAGCCAGGCAAAGAATCCTAAGCTAGGGGCTGGAGAGATGGCTCAGTGGTTAAGAGCACCAGTTGCTCTTGCAGAGGACCTGGGTTTGGTTCACAGCACCCACATAGTGGCTAACAGCAATCCATAACTCCAGTTCCAGGGGATTTGACACCCTCTTCTGACCTCTGTGGGGCATTGCACAACATGCATGCTGACAATATACTCATACACATAAAAATAATAAATAAATAAATAAATAGTTTACAAATTAAAAAAAAAAAAAAAGAATCCTGGGGCTGGAGAGATGGCTTAGCAGGAGCACTGACTGTTCTTGCAGAGGACCCAGGTTGGGTTCAATTTCCAGCACCTACAGGGTGGCTAAAAAACCTTCCATAACTCCAGTTCTAGAGGAATTCAATGCCTTCTTCTGACCTCTGCTGGCATTGCATGACACAGGTGCACTTATACACCTGGAGACAGTGCGTTCATACACATAAAATAAAAATAATAAAATAGTAAAAAGAAAAAAAATAAAGAATCCCAAGCTAACCTGTATAACAATGCAAAGACTTAGGGGGGAAAGTTAAGCACAACAGGCCTATCTTGGAGAAACTCTAAAAACGAAGCTGTAATCAGTTTAGACCTTGGTGTTGGTGTAGTTTAATTTCTCTACACCTATGTCCTAGTTTGTTTCTTCATTGCTGTGACAAAATACTCTGACCACTACCAACTTGGGGAGGAAAGGGTTTATTTAGCTTACATATCCTGGGTCACAGTTCATCCAGGAGCCCAAGGTAGGAACTCAGGGCAGGAACCTGGAGGCAGGAGATGGAGCACAGGCCATGGAGGAATGCTGCTTACTGGCTTGCTCCCCTGGCCCCTGCTCAGCTTGCTCTCTTATCCAACACAGGCCCACCTGCCCAGGGGTGGCACCACCCACAGTGGGATGGGCCCTCCCACATCACTCAACAATCAAGAAAATGCCCCACAGACATGGTCACAGGCCAGTCCAATGGACTCAGTTCCCCAACTGAGGATCCCTCAACCCAGGTGTGTCAAGTTGACACTAAAGCTATCCAACATAGCCTAGGACCCTTTGCCATTTCTGCCACCAACCCTTGCTCTCATGTTCCTACTTTAGTGTTCCATGCATCAGACTCTTTAGATCACTGCCTTCAGACCCCTGGACCTGCTTTGCCTACAAATGCCAAGAGCTGCAGGACCCAGAAGCTTAGTTGTCCCACTGTAACCTTGGGGAAGCTCTTGGGTAATGACTGACCAGTACAGAGACATTGGGAATCTAGATGCTCCCTGCAGGGTGCATCAACCCCAGAGTCCCTTGAAGCATCAGGCTGAAGTCATCTGCCCTGAGTTGTTACCTACAGGGCCACATTTGCAGGGCTCCTTCCCTCTCTTCTCCTGGCTCCTCCCTTCTCTAACCAGTTTCTCACAAGCACATTCCTAATCTTGTCCCTTGCATAGCCACAGAATAGATTGATTTTTTTCATGAGAAAATAAGGGTGTTTCAGCTAGAAGGAAGAGCAAGAATCAAGGCACAGAACCATGAAAGAACTCAGAAGGAGGACTGTGGCCTGGGCATGGGCCAAGTTGGGGGATTTGAATAAGATAAGAATGATAAACAGAGCACTGGGATATAGCTCAGTTAGTAGAGTGCTTGCCTAGTACGCGCGAAGCTCTGGGTTCCATTATGAGCTCTTGCATAAACCAGTCATGGCTGTACATGCCTGTAATCATCCCAGCATTGTGAGAACTGGAGACATGAATATCAAAAGTTTAAAGTCATGCTCAGCTACATAGACCCAATGTCAAAAGAGAAAGAAAAGAAAATGATAACCAGAACTCATTCGTGAAGGACCTTGCAAGCCAGATTCAAGGATTTGTGCTCTAGCCCATGGGCAGTGGAGAGCCAAGGAGATCTGTAAGCAGAAATCAGAGCAAGCAGCAATGAGTTCAGATCTAATTTGTTTGTTTTGAGATAGGGTCTCACTGTGCAGCCCTGGCTGTTCTTGGTACTTCCTATGTAGACCAGGATGGCATTGAACTCATAGGGACCCACCTGCCTCTGCCTCCGGAGTGCTGATATAAGTTTTAAGAAGAAATTTTGGAGCCAGGTGTGATGGCATACAATTTTAATCTCAGTACTTGGGAGGCAGACAGGAGGCTAGCCTGGTCTACATAGCCAGTTCCAGTCCAGCTGGGCTACAGGGAGATCCTGTCTCAAAAACACAAGGACAAAAACAAAAACATAAAGTACTTTTGGCCTCTGCTATGGACTGAATGTTTTCTGTTTCCACAAAATTCTTATGTTGAAGCCCTAATTCCCAAAGTATTTGGACCTGGGGACTTTAAAAAAAAAAAAATGGGTAAAATGAGACAAGGTCATAAAGTTGAAATCTCCTGTTGGAATTAGTACTCTTTATAAGAAGAGAGAGCTTCTCTCTCTGTGTCTTCATCTCTTGTCTCTCTCTCTCAACAGCGAGAAGCCAAGTCGCCTCTGCAAGTCGGGGGGAAGGAAACTCTTTCCAGAAGCTGGTCGTGCTGACTCCTAGCCTCCAAAACCAGGAAAAATAAATTTATTATGCTGCTTTAGCCACCTAGTCTTAGATTTTTAGTTACATATTTTTTATTTTTATTATTTTTTAAAAATTTTATGCTATTATCTTTTTTGGTCTTTTTTTGTATATGTATGAGTGCATTGCCTGCATGTATGTAAGTGCACCAATGTCATGCAATGCCCACAGAGGTCTGAAGAGAGCATCAGATCCCCTGGAACTGGAGTTATGGATGGTTGTTAGCTACCGGTGTGGGTGTTAGGAATTGAATCCAGGTCCTCTGCAAGAGCAGCCAGTGCTCTTAACTGCTGAGTCATCTCTCTAGTCCCCTATTTAAAAAAATTTTTTTTATTAAATTTTGTTGTATTTCATACAGAATATCTCAAACAATCTGAATCATCTTTATAGCCCTGTCCCAACCAGACCCCTCCCATAGTCCCCCAACTGGAACCTTTATACTCTGTCCTGGATGTTAAGGCCCACTGTGTCAAGTCAGTGTCCCCAGACATTGCCCAGTGCAAGTCCATCCACTTGAGGTCTAGTCAGATCCCTCTCATCTGTGTATCCAAACACCTATCATTTTCTTCTTTTTCTTTTTTTAAACAGAGCATAGGATGGGGGGTTATTTACAGAGGAGTGGATGCCCCCATTTACAGCCACACTGGAAAGTCCACACTCAAATATAGATCCTGTGACTTCCCGACAGCCACAGAAAATGGTGAGAGAGGGGCCTCCTGGCATTCTTGGCTTATATATACTTAGCCCCTCCCCCACATGCAGCTAAGGTTGACTGATTGGGTGAGAGGGATAACTGACTCCCCCCCTCAACTCCTTGATGAGCCTGGGAAGGAGATGTGACTATAGCTTGCAGGCATAGTAGTCGGAGGACACTTCCAGTTAACACTCCATCCCTTCCTCTGGCTCTTACGTTCTTTCTGCCAACTTCTTCTGCAAAAGTCTCTGATCCTTGGAGGGGGTGGTAGGTGTGGGATGATCTTCCTCCTATTGTGGCAAGGCATTGAACTTTTGGGGCTCTGCATTGTCAGTTTTCAATGCGTTGTTGGCCCATTTCAGTGGGATTCCATCTACTACAAAAACACAAACAGCAAGAAGCAAGAACATCTAAACAGCAGCTACTATAACAACTTAACCTATGGGCGTAACAGAAATGCTTGGATGGTACTTTAGCAGGTGCATCACATCCATCTAACAAAGCCATTGCAGTGACTTCCCCACTGGGGCCTATATGCTCCCCTGCCACAGCGGGTTGGTCTGGTCTACAGTACCAGGTGTGTGTTCCACCTCTAGGAGTGGGCATTATATTCAATTGAAAATTTGCTGGTTGTACATACACTATTGCATCATCAGGAACATCTTGTTTGGTATGTTGATAGTGCAACACATGGGGTCTGTCGTTGAGCAGAATTATAGAGGTCAGTGCCTTATTTTTTATTTTTAATTATGTGTATGTAGGGGGGCATATGTGTACATGAAGGCAGGTGCCCACAGAAGCCAGAGGAATTGGATTCCCCAAGGAGCTGGGATTACAGGTGGTTGTGAGCCTCCCAATGTGGTTGCTGGGAACTGAACTCCCATCCTCCGGAAAATCAGTGCACGCACTTAACCACTAAGCCATCTCCCTAGCTGCAGTTTGAGATTTAAAAAAAAAAATGATAGCCCATATCCACACTTCCATACTTCAGTTTTATAGCCATTATGAAAGAAATCCATACAGTGAATAAAATCTAAGATGCCCTTTTAAAATATTTTATTTATCGTTTTTACAAGTGCACCCATGTCATTCAGTGCCCACAGAAGTCAGAAGAGGGCATCAGATCCCCTGGATCTTGAGTTACAGAAAGTTGTTAGCTGCCATGTGGCTGCTGGGAAACTAACCTGGGTCCTCTACAAAAGCAGTCAGTGCTCTTAACTGCTGAGCCATCTCTCCAACTCTCTAAGATGCCCTTTAAAATTCAAATATAATGGTTTGATGTGAATTATAACCCACATATACAATGTACATTTTTAAAAAGATTATTAAGTTGATGTTGACTTGTAAGTTAAGTCAGACACAAACTGCAGATACCATCTCAACATAATGCTGTCTAGAGGACCCAGCGTAGATAAATATTTAGGTAGAGTTTCCCCTGAAGACTATTCCTTTTAGATATCCTTTCAGGATATGTGTGTGTGTGTGTATGTGTGTGCACATATACACATATACAAAACCAAAAGCTCACTTTGTAGTGTATAAAATTTCACTGAGAAAAAAATGGAGGAAGGATCTTGAAGAGGGACTTAGGTATAAAATGTTCAGAGTCACGTTAAGGAAATGTAAAGGACTTTATGTTTACTTTAAAAATATTTATTTTTAATTATGTGTGTGTATCTATATGTGGGTGTGTGTACGAGTGTAGGTACCAACAAGGCCAGAGAAGTTGGGTACCTGACACAGATACTAGGAATGGAACTTTGGTCCTCTGCAAAAGCAGTGTGAGCTCTTAACCTCTGAGCCATCTCTCTAGCCATACATGGGCTTTAAAACAAAACAAAACTGGCAATGATTTATGTCTCCTGCACTAATTTCATTTCTAGTGCTGTGATAAAATATCCTGACAAAAAGCAACTCGAGGAAGAAAGTGTTTATTTGCCTTCCCGTTCCAGATAACAATCCATCACTGAGGGAAGTCACAGAGGCGGGAACTCGAGTCAGCTGCCACGCCACATCCACAGTCAAGAGCAGAGAAACAAGTGCACTGGTGCTGCCTGCTTCCCTCTTTCACCAGCTTTCTTCACTCTTACACAGTTGAGGGCCCAACCCATGAAATGATGCTGCCCACAGTGGGAGGGGTCAATTATCAGCCAAGACAATGCCCTACAGACATGCCCAGAGGCCAACCTGATAAAGACAGTTACTTAACCTAGATATTTCTAAGTTGTGGCAAGTTGACATCTAAAATTAACCATCACAGTCATCATAACCACTAGAATTTCTAAAGCTAAAAAGACTGACAAAAATACATGTTGGTAGAGATAAGGAGGAACTGGAAATTTTATACATTGCAAGTGTGAATGAAAAATCATAGTCACTTAGTCACTTTAGAAAGCGGGACAGTAACTCATGATACAGTTGCATCCTTTTCCTTGGTGTCTCTTCAAAGCAATGACACCTACGTGTATATAAGATTTGAATGTGTTCATATTACTCTTATTCAAAACAGTGCAACACTATAAGTAAAAGCAAAGACACCTACTTTTATAACTTCCCTTCTACATAGCAAAGAAGGTTTTTAGCCAGAGAAAACAAGAAAGCGAATAAAATAAATGAATAATCCAATTTAGAAGGGCAAAAATGCTGGGCGTGGTGGTGCACGCCTTTAGTCCCAGCACGTGGGAGGCAGAGGCAGGTGGAGCTCTGTGAGTTCAAGGCCAGCCTGGTCTACATAGTGAGTTCCAGGACAGCTGGGGCTAAGGGGAGACCCTGTCTCAAAAAGACAAAAAACGAAAAAGAAAAAAAAAAAAGAAGAAGAAGAAAGACAAAAGTAAAAAAAAAAAAAAAAACCGACGATCTTAGGTATAAAACTAAAATTGTATACATGGATCATTAGAGTGCTTAAGTAAAACCATCAGTTTCAGGATGCTTTCAAAAATGACCCATTTAGGACTGGAGAGATGGCCAGTGGGTAAAGTGTTTGCTATGCAAGCATGAGGACCTGAGTTTTATCTCCAGCATCCACATAAAAGGTAGGCATACTGGCATGTATCTGTAACCTGAGAACTGGGTGGGGTTACAAACAGGTGGATCTCTGGAGATGGCTGACCAACCAATCTAGTTGAATCAGTGAGCTCCAGCTTTAGTGAGAGTCTTGTCTCAAAAAATAAAGTAGAAAATGATAGCGGAAGATACCTGACCTCTTGCATACATACATACACATACACATGTATAAACCACATACACACACATATACATACATACACATATACATACACATGACACCATTTAGAATAGCTTGAAAGAGAAGTGAAAAAGAATAAAATAGTTAGGAGTAAATTTAACCAAGGAGGCAAAAGATTTGTACACTGAAAACTACAAAGTATTGTTGAAAGAAATTGTTAAAAAAAAAAAAAAAGTAAGTGCAGCCAGGCATGGTGGCACATGCCTTTAATCCTAGCACTTAGGAGGCAGAGGCAGGCGGATCTCTGTGAGTTTGAGGCCAGCCTGGTCTCCACAGTGAATCCAGGCCAGCTGGGGTTACAAAAAACAAAAACAAAAACAAACGAACAAACAAAACCAACAAAAATAAATAAATGAAGCAAAAATCTTTTGTTCACAAATTAGAAGACTTCATAATTGTTAAGGTGTCAATTCTATCCAAAGTGACCTACATAGTTTTATAGGATTCAACAAAAGATTATTTATTATTATTTTATGTGTATGAGTATTTTGTGTGTATGCACCATGTGCATGCAATACCCTCAGAGAATGGAAGAAGGAATTGCATCCCCTGGAACTGGAGTTAGTCATCATGTGGGTGCTGGGAACAGAACACAGGTCCTCTGCAAGAGCAGCAAATGCTCCTAACCACTGAGTCATCTTTCCAGCCCTGGATTCAGTAAAATTTTTACTAAAATCCTAATGATGTTTTTTTCAGGAATAGAAAAATACGTCTTAAAATTCACATGGAATTTCAAGGGACCCTGAATACTCAACACAATATTGTAAAAGACAAATAAGGGGTATGGGTAGATGGCTTAGGGGATAAAGGGCTTGCTGTGTAGGCTGGAGAACCCGAGTGTGATCCTCATCACCCACATAAAAGCTGAACATGGTACCACATGCATGTAACCCAACCGTGGGAGTAGAAACAAGAGGATCCCTGGAGCTTTCTAAACAGTTTGTCTAGTCAAATTTGCAAATTCGAAGTTCAATGAGAGAAGTTGTCTCAAAAACTAAGGTAGAGAAATTCAAGGAAGACACCTATTATCAACTTCTGACCTCTGAATACATGCACACACATACACACACACACACACACACACACACACAAGAGCTCACATATTTGACTATTTTAAAACTTACAACAAAGCTACATTAATAAAAACAATGTGGTTTTCATATAAAGACAAATATATGCAGGGGTTGGAGAGACAATTCTGGTTAAAAGTACAGGCTATTCTTACAGAGGACATGGGTTTAGTACCCAGCACCCACATGATGGCTAACAACCATCTATAATTTCAGTTCCAGAGGATTTGATGCCCTCTTCTGATCTCTAAGGGCATTGCACGAAATGGGTGCACTTATATACATGTAGGCAATATACTCATACACATAAAATAAAATAATAAAAAATATATTTTCTAAGAAGTAAATCAGGGGCTAGAGAGATGGCTCAGCAGCTAAGAGCACTGACTGCTCTTGTAGAGGACCCAGATTTGATTCCCAGCACCCACATGGTGGCTAGCAACAGCCTGTAACTCCAGTTCAAGGGGATCCAACAACCTCTTCTGACCTCTGCAGGCATTGCAAGACATGGGTACACACACCTATATGCAGGTTTACTCTCATACACATAAAATTAAAAATAATAAATAAAATGCTAAAAAACAAATCAAAGACAGACATAAAGTCCCATGGAATAGAGGAGCAACCCAGAAAATAAATGGTGAATTTATTTTTTGACAAGGTTGCCAAGATAATTTAATGAGGGAAGGAAAATATTTTCAATAAATGGTGTTAGAAATATGTTTTATCCTTATCCTATGTTATATGCAAAAATTAAGTCAAAATAGACCAAAAACATAAATACAAGAGCTAAAACTAAAAGATTCATGGAAGAAAATAGTAAAGATTTTTTAGTGGCATTGACATTGCATTTATACACCGATCTGGCACATAAATACAATGGGATTCTACTGTCTTAAAAGAAAAAAAGAAGAGACTTCTGTACAGTATCATCTTATTAAAAGGACATGGAATTTAAAAGGATTTGGTGCTAGGATCCACAAATGAGGGAGAACATAAGTCTTTTATTTTTCTAAGTGGTACTTCACTTAGTATAAGTTTCTAGATCCATCCATTTGCCTGCAAATTTCATTATTTCATCTTTCTTTACTGCTGAATAGAACTGCATTGTGTAAATATACCACATTTTTGTTAACCACTCGTCAGTTGAGGGACACCTAGGTTGCTTCCATCTCTTAGCTATTGTGAAAAGAGCAGCAACAAACATGGATGAACAAGTGTCTCTGCAATAGGATGAGTCCTTTGGGTATATGCCAAGGAGTGGTGTAACCGGGCCATATGGTAGGTTCATTTTTAGTTTTTTAAGAGTTCTCCACACTGTTTTCCATAGGGGTTGCATGAGTTTGCAATTCCACCAGCAGTAAATGAGTGTTCCCCTTTCTCCACATCTTTGCTGGCATTTGGTATCATTTGTTCTCTTGATCCTAGCCAGCCTCATTGGGATAAGGTGATACCTGAGGGTGGTTTTAATTTGCATTTCACTAATTACTAATGATGTTGAACATTTTTTGAGCTGTTTCTTAGCCATCTTTATTTTGTCCTTTGAGAACTCTCTGTTTAGATCTTTAGCCCATCTTTTAATTGGGTCATTTGGTTTCTCACTTGTTTTTTGAGTTCTTTATATATTCTGGATATTAAACCTGTCAGATGTGTCACTGGTGAAGATTTTTTCCCCACTCTGTGGGTTTTCTCTTCACTTTTTAAATTGTTTCTTTTGCTGTACAGAAGCTTTTTAGTTTAATGAAGTCCTACTTTTTGATTGCTGACCTTAGTTCCTGATCAACTTCTGCCTGAATTAGAAAATCCTTTCCTACACCTATATCTTGTGGTTACTGCCTTTTAATAGTTTTAAGATTTCCAGTTTCGCATTGAGGTCTTTGATTCACTTGGAATTGACTGTTGTGCAAGGCAAAAGATAAGGATCTAGTTTCATTCTTCTACAGGTGGAGATCCAGTTTTGCCAACACCATTTGTTGAAGATGCTGTCTTTCCTCCATTATGTGTTACTGGCACCTTTGTCAAATATCAGGTAAATTGCATGTACTCAGGTTTGGGTCGTCAATGATGTTCCATTGATCTATGTGTCTATTTTTGTGCCAGTACCATGCTGTTTTTATGACTATTGCTCTGTAGTATACTTTGAGATCTGATATAGTAATCCCCCCAGCATTGCTCTTTGTATTCAGCATTGGTTTGGCTATCCAGGGCCTTTTGTGCCTCCATATGAATTTAAGAATGCATTTTTCTAATTCTGTGAAGTCTGTCATTGGGATTTTGA
>NW_008352270.1:3580131-3580952 GCF_000622305.1 Nannospalax galili | reverse complement strand
TCCTTCCATCTCCTGGTGTCTTCCTCAATCTCTTTCTTTAACCATTTAAAATTTTCATTGTAGAGATCTTTGGTGTCTTTGGTCAGATTTATTCCAAGATATTTAATTTTTTTGCAGCAATTGTGAATGGGAGCATTTCCCTGTACTCTTTCTCATCACAGTTTCAGCAGTGCCTGATTGCTAAGCATCGTCACAGTTGGGTTTGTTGACAGTTGTGCTCCTTCATTAAAGGAGGGGCAAACAGGGTCATTAGACCCTCACCAGAGTATCCAGCCACTCCTCCCAGCCAACTGTATGTAGTTTGGCTCTAATCATACATGGTCTCCTAGATTTTGGGAGGGCTAAAGTATACAATCTGGGGAAGGCTAGGAAAAGAAGGCTTGACCCATGCTGGGTAAAGGCTTTCCAGTGTGCATACCCTCAGGTCATTCATCCACCTCATCAACCCCTCAGTTATCTCGGTAAGTAAGCTCAGTAAATTCATTGGTTCCCCAGTAAAATTTTAATCAAACATTGGTTTGACACTAGAACCTTAAAAGGGAATAAGCATTGCTTAGTATCCCAAGTAAAAGAATTCTCACAACAGATGGAAATTTTATTTGCCCAACAGATGGAAAATTTATTTGTTAATGTTATTATTTCTCATAATTATTTAAAAAACTGAGAATGTAAAAGATGTTAAAAAAATACTGGAATGGAAATATTTTTCCAAAATAGAAAAAATGAGAAAGCCTAAGCAAGTGATGAAGGTCTGTGTAGGTTTGTTATGATATATGAAGGATGAGACAAAAATAATACATAAAATCTTAAAATTTCTAAAG
>NW_008352270.1:3578779-3579880 GCF_000622305.1 Nannospalax galili | reverse complement strand
ACTTGAACCAGTGCCCAGTCTACAAAGAGGAGGGTCAACTCAGAGGAAACATTTCCTCCATGCTTCCAAGTAAAGCCAGCCATGGTTGAGCAGAACCTTTGACTTATCTTCACATAGGCAGAACTGGTTTAAAAAAAAAAAAAAGGAGCCAGGGGCTCCTCCCAAGCCCATGTGACCCCTGAGGACTCAAACGTCAAACGACCTTAAGTGTAAATATAAATTGATTTATTTGGGCCAACTGTACGGTCTTAAACACCCAAAAGGAAAGTATAGCCAAAGAGTAAAGTGACCAGTATACTTCTTTAAGAGTTCAAAGGATTACACTTCTCAGGTATTAGGCTAAGTCCACATAAAAAGTTATTTAGACAATTATTTCTCATTGATGATTTGTTCTGTTTTTTTTTTCCAGTAGGAATTAATTTTAATGATTTAAAAATGAGTCTGTACAAAACCAGCACTGCCAGTTGGTGCTTCCAGGCTGTGGCTCCGGGGTCTCCTGCAAGACTATCTCTTCGGCCAGTTGTGCAGGAAGACTCTGAGTTTGCAGTTGGAAAGGACATGCTTTTGTTTCCCAGTGATTGTTTAAATATCTTGGCTGCAATGCATTTCTTGCTAGACGGTGCTGGCTTATTTGGGTCAAACTGGGAGAAAGGCTTGGCTTTCCAGCAAAAAGCCTTGAAGTCTGACAGGCTATAGTCATAAGGGGTAAAGTCTTTTTCTGGGGGATCTAGGTCCTTTGGTTTCTTGGAGATTTTGAGTCATTTCTTCTGCTGCTCAGATGGCAGACTTCAAATCCAGATCTGCAATACTGTAGTGCTCACCTGTAGCTAAGGGAGACAACCTGCTATTGTTCTAAAATGATGGTCAAATTTGTTCTCTCCCCCTGTCTAGAAGCCTTTGAGAGAGAATTACACTGATTCTAACCACTCCAATAACTATCAAAATGCCTGAAAGCAAATCCTGAATCCATCACTCTCAAGTCCAGCCTTGGCAGACAAAAGAAAAATGAGGAAGAACCCAATAGAGGGATGCTTTTGGAAGCTCTTGTCAAGAAATTCCAATGGACTCTCAAAATAACATGTGAAAATTGCCCTGTTCTGA
>NW_008352270.1:3576790-3578574 GCF_000622305.1 Nannospalax galili | reverse complement strand
GTAAAATTTTAGGTTTACAGTTGAATTATTAGTTATACAATATTGTACTTCGTATAACCCCTATAAAACATAAAATTGAATGAGGTTTTAAACTTTAAAAAATATCTCCATTTCATTATTAAAATACAGTTTCATACAGAAAAATTCATTTTTAAAACAATTGACACTAAGTTGCACAAGCGTTTCTAATCTCTATAAATCTGATTATTACTAGTCACAGTTGGTTACTTGCTGAACTCCTTTGCATCTGAGCACGGATATAAAGCCATCAGGTAGATTTCAACTGTAATGTTTTTCACATCTACTAATTATTAAGGACCAAATTTTTATGCTTTGAAGAATTATTTTTTTCTTTTTTTAAATTTATTTATACACCCACTTCCCAGGTAGCACCCTCCCATAGCCTCCCTCCCCCCACTAGAGCCCTTATACTCTGATATCCCTGCTACTGTCTGCTGTGTTGTCAGCACCCCCAACCATTCTCCACTACTTGCCCTTCTGGTGAATCAAGTCAGCCTATCTAGAAATCTTTGTTTTAGGAGGGTCAGCTGTTCCACATCTAGGGGTAATCAGTTGTTAATATTCCTTTGAAAAAGGTTGGGGTCTGCTGTTCAATTTCCCAGTTCTATGCTGGGTTACTAACTGGGGATCCGTTTGCCCACCATGGCCAGCAACTCAAAAGAAGGTATTGCCTGTCTGGCATTGTTGCTTGTTATGTAGCCTTTAGCTGTACATATGGACTCTTATGAAATCATATTGGCCCCTTTAATCTTTGGTTATACTTTCCTTTTGGGTGTTTAAGGTCATACAGTTGGTCCAGATAAACTGATTTATTTTTCTTCTAAAGGTCGTTTGAGGATCTGTTCCTCATGGGTCACATGGGCTTGGGAGGAGCCTCTGGCTCCTTTCTTTTACCAGTTCTGCCTATGTGAAGATAAGTCTAAGGTCCTGCTCGACCATGGTTGGCTTCGCTTGGAAGCATGGAGGAAATGATTCCTCTGTGTTGACCCTCCTCTTTGTAGACTGGACACTGGTTCAAGTCCATCTGGTGGGGTCTCCTCAGCCTCCTTGATCAAGAAAACAGGTGACCCACCACCATTATAGGACATTTTGAGAGATGCTCATAATCCCTTCAAACTAGTTGACCTAAGAGGGCAAGGAGCAAAAAGTGCCCTTTATGTTCCTCTGACCAAATTACTACAGGCCTCAAAGTATGTCTGTTAAACACCAAAGAAGGTTAGTTCCACCATCTGGTATTTTTAATTACTGTGTGTCATGTAGATAAATCTTTGGCAAAGACCAGTTGTTCTCAGATAAACCTTACCTAGACACTTATTTCTTGATCTGCTATGTATAATTTTTCAGTAGGTTGTAGTGATATGGTTCCCTCTGGTTTTCAAAATTAGCTAGGCATTAATTATCTCTCACATTGTCTCACCCCTCCATCATGGTTTTCACACTTAAGGTGCCCCCATTTCCCCCCTTTCTCCCTCACTAATACCCTTCTCCTATGGTCCTACCTCTCTTGAGCTCCTTCTTTCCCTTTATCCCCTAGGTTTCTTGTATACCCTTCCCTCCCCCCTCACTTAAACTAACCCAATTTTTATCCATATCTCCCTTATTAATGCCTGTTTCCTACTGTTCTTCTCTTTCAGGTTATTTCTTTTCCTTTATCTCCCTGTTTCCTTTCCATTATCCTGGTTCCTGTAGTTATGTCTGGTTGCATACTTATTTATCAGAGTCTGGTGTTAGGATCCACATATGAGGGAGAACATATGTCAATT
>NW_008352270.1:3572744-3574515 GCF_000622305.1 Nannospalax galili | reverse complement strand
GGCTTTGGTATGAGAGTGATGCTGGCTTCATAGAAGGAATTTGGAAGTTTTCCCTCCATTTCTATTTTTTTGAATAAATTAAGTAGTATTGGATGTAGATCTTCTTTAAATGTCTGATAGAATTCTGCTGTAAATCCATCTGGTCCTGGGCTTTTTTTAGTCGGGAGGTTTTGTATTACTGTTTCGATTTCTTTTTGTGATATGGGTCTGTTTAAGCTGTTAATCTCTTCTTGGTTTAGTTTTGGTGGTTCCCGTGCCTTTAGATACTGTCCATTTCTTTTAGGTTTTCAAATTTAGTAGCATATAGATTTTTAAAGTATTCCCTTATAATGTTCTGTATCTTTCTGGTGTCTGTTGTGATGTTTCCCCTTTCATGTCTGAGTTTGTTGATTTGGAGGTGCTCTTTCTTTCTTTTGGCTAACTGGGCTAGTGGTCTGTCAATCCTGTTTATCTTTTAAAAGAACCAGCTCTTGGAATTGTTGATTTTTTTGCATTGTTTTCTTTGTTTCAATTGCATTAATTTCTGCCCTGATTTTTGTTATTTCTTCTTGTCTGCTGGGTTTTGGTTTCGTTTGCGGTTGCTTTTCAAGTGTGATGAGTTGCAATGTTAAGTCATGTATTTGTGTTCTTTCCGATTTTTTGATGTAGGCACTTTGAGCTATAAAATTCCCTCTTAGGACCACTTTCAGCATGTTCCAGAGGGTTTTTCATGTTATAGTGTCCTTTTCATTTACTTCCTGGAATACTTTTATTTCTTTCTTAATTTCTCTTTTGATCCATTCATCATTCAGGAGTGTGTTGTTTAATCTCCATGTGTTCATGTGGTGATTAGGGCTTCTTCAGGTGTTGATTTCAAGCTTTATTGCATTGTGGTCTGATAGAATGCATGGAATTATTTCTATCTTTTTGTATCTGTTGAGGTTTGTTTTATGCCCCAGTATATAGTCAATTTTGGAGAAGGTTCCATGGGGTGCTGAGTAGAAAGTATGTCCTTTGGTGCTTGGGTGGAATACTAGGTAGATGTCTGTTAAGTCCATTTGATATATGGTATTGTTTAATTCTGATGTCTCTCTGTTAACTCTCTGCTCTGTTGACCTCTTTAATGGAGACAGTGGGGTATTGAAGTCACCTACTATTAATGAGTTGGGGTTAATCTGGGACTTAAATTCCTTTAGTATTGTTTTTATGAAGTTGGGTGCACTGGAGTTTGGTGAATATATGTTCATGATTGTAATATCTTGTTGATTCACTGTTTCTTTGATTAGTTTAATTTAAAGTCTATTTTGTCAGATATTAACATTGCTACGCCTGCTTTTTTCTTAGTACCATTTGCTTGGTATATTTTTTTCCATCCTTTCACTTTGAGATAGTGTCTGTACTTGAAAGTGAGATGAGTTTCTTGCAGACAACAAAAGGATGGGTTTTGTTTCTTAATCCATTCACGTAGTCTGTGTCTTTTGAGGGGGGAGTTCAGTCTGTTAATATTTAAAGTTATTAATGAAAGATGGCTATTGAATCCTGTCACTTTTATTTGTGTTTACATTCTTGATATAGCTGTACCTTTCCACAGTTATACCTTCATTAGAATTCTTTCCGCAATACCTTGGGTATTGTCATTGTCATTCCTTTCTTCATCTCTTTATATTGCTTCCATAACTCTCTGAAGGGCTGGTTTTGTGGACATGAATTCCTTCAGCCTATTTATGTCATCAAAGATTTTTATTTCCCCTTCAATTATAATAGACATTTTGGTTGAGTAAAGTAATCTAGA
>NW_008352270.1:3546288-3572135 GCF_000622305.1 Nannospalax galili | reverse complement strand
ATTCAATATTTCTAGTGCTGTTCTGAATTCATTCAGAAGTTTATCCCTATTTTCCTTCAGTTCTTTGGTTTCTTTTTGTGTTCTTTAAATTCACTGATTTCTTTTATCATGTTTATAATTGTTCTTTTGAGTTCTATGTCCTGCATTATCTCTGGGGGGGGTTCTCATTGTACTCCTCTAGAGTACTATTGGTATTTGGTGGGGATATATTATTTTGGTTTTTCATGTTATTTTTTCTCTGTGATTTTGACATGTGAATTTCTTTTGTAGTTTCTGATTCTTGTGTGAGACTCAGGCCTTCAAGTTTAGGTCTGCTTCTTTTTGTGAACTTTATGTGTCTTTGTGGTTTACTTTTTGGGCATGAAAAGCTGGTTTGTCTAAGCTTTCGGTTTTCTCTTTTGATTTTATATTGGAGTGGCCTGATTGCTTTTGTCTTCAGGAATTCCCACAGAGGCCCAGTTCAGGTGAGGGGCAGAGGTTTTCAAGCTTTCTCCTAAGGTCTGGATCCCTTCAGGAACTATTTTGGCCTCAGGAATTTGGGGGTTGGACTGACCTGGGAGCCTGGCTCAGGAAAGATGCTGGTCTAGGGCAGCTGGTTGCTGTGCACCAAGAGATGCAAAGGCAGATAGGGCGGGAAGAGGCCCCAAGGCCTCCTCCTGGGGACTGCACTGAAGAGCTGGGTTGGTCTGGATGCAAAGGATCAAGAAGAGGAAAAGTCAGCCCCAGGGACCCAGAAAGAGGCTGGTGGGTGGTGCAGGCTCAGGGAAGAAGAGGGACTTGAGGGTGGTGGGGCCAGGCCCAGAAGCAGTGCTCCTGGGGCCCAGAGAAGACACTATGTTGGTCTGGATGAAAAGGATCAGGGAGCAGAATTGGTTCCCCAGGTGTCTGGGGCCCCAAGACAAGGAATGGGACAGGGCCCAAACTAGGAGCAGACTAGTGGCAGAGATGGGAGGGTGAATGAGGCTGAGGGAGTCAAGGCTTGGAGGGTGCAATGGACTTACCCCAGAGAGAGTCCAGCAGGTAGGAGGCCTGTGGCGGGTCCTGGAGGCCCAGGGAAGCAGAGGGAGGTGAGGGAGGGGCCAGGCCCAGACGCAGAGCTCCTGGTGCCGAGAAGGCACTATGTTGATCCCACAGAGAGACCTACAAGTCTGCTCTTTTTTCTAGTTCCCTGTCTAGAACTTGTGATGCTAATTACTCTTGCCTTTACTTCTCCTTCACATCTCCTGTACCAGTCAAGGAGATGGTGATGATCTTTCTCCCTACAGATAAGAGTTATGCAATTTGTGAGTCTTTTAGATAGACCCACTGAAGAGGTAAGTACCCCAATTGCCTCACCTTGCATCCCTGTTCAGCATCAAAACACCTTATATGCATGTATGAAATTCTCAATAAATTATTTAAAAATAAATAAATATAATAAAAGAACATGTTAGAACCATGCCTGTGGCTAATGAAAAGTTACCAGGTTAGTGGGCACTCCAAACCCCGCTGCTCCTGCATTCATCTCTTTGATCACTTTTGGGTGCCTCTGCTCTCAAGCTAGAGTCCCAGTGCCTCTCTGTGTAGTGTATATGCTGTCATTTTTACTGTTTCCATGGCACAAGATCCTGCTGTCTGGGGTCACCCTCAGCTGGACCATCCTACCGATGACTTTGCTCACCTGATTCCTATGGGACTGGATCTTCTGCTTCATCCTTCCCTTGGGGAGCTGGGAAGGGGACCCTGCAGCCTCCTCCCAAACTCCAGGATGGGTGTTTATTCCTCCCGGTCTTTCTATACACCCAGAGAAGTTACTTTGGATTAGACAAAAATCTGCCTCCCTATAGCTTTGGTCTACAGTCCAGGTGCCCCCCCCCCAACAGTTCCTCTGCCCCTTCCTCCATTAGACCTGTATGCGCAACTGACTGGCTTATCTAACCCCTGTCCCATCTCCTAGCTCTTTAGACTGTCTAAGACCAGCTTCCTCAGAATGTTCTTCATGATATGTTTGTCTAATAGTTGCCTAACCTGGATAAACTCTGGGCCTTTGGTCATGAACCAGGCTGGGTATATATAAGGTAGCTGGTGGACATTGCAACCAGAGATAAGATGGCACGAGCCTCTGAGCTCTATCATTGGCACATCACAAGGCATCTCATCACCTCAGTAAGAGGTTATCCAGTAAGAAGCATCCTCAGATGATGATGATGTAGGAGAGGGAGGAGATGGTGGGTTATTTAGCCACCAAGAACACAGGTACAAGGGATACATGGGGGGGTGACAAACTGTTTAAGGAAACAATAGTCTCCACTTTAATGTTTAAGTCTGACTGTGTGACCCCCCCGACCACAACATCCATCCATAACTGCTTATTCTCATCCATAACTGCCCATCCTCAGCCTCTCTTCTAGCTAGTCCTCCCTCATGCTCAGTGATGCAGCCACTAACACATCTTTGTCTCAGCCCTCCTCATCTGACCTGTGTCTCATATGGATGAAGTTTTCTAGAGAAATAAATGATTGTCCATTCAGGGCAGCCCAGAAGACAGGGTATGGAATGGAGAAAGATTGGGGGTACTCAGACTCCAGAATACTCAGACTTAAACAGCAAAGTGGCATACTAGTTAGGAACTGTGGCCATAGTCAGAGACCTGAGAACACAGGCGGAGTACAAATGCTGTTTCTCTCATCTAAAGGGAAAGCCAGTGGTGCAAAGCCCAGATGGATGCAGGCCAAAGGATGCAGAGGTGAGTTCTTTGAGTTTTTCTGGGCTTTCTCCTCAGTTAGTTGTAGGAAACCAGGATGGCGTGCTTTAGAGCGAAATGGATCTGAAACTTTAAGATCAGGCTACAATCGCTGCTGAAGGGAGGGGCGCTGAATACAGTACCCTCAAATCTCTGTCTTACAGAACACTGCTGTGACTAGCAGGAGAAAGTGGCCAGCTTCAAAAGTTTAAGCTCTGAGGGAAAGCATCTTGGTCAACAGCCATTAGCCCACTTCCTTGTTCTGAACAAATAATTCTCAGCTCTCACTAGCTAAAAGAATAGTCCAGGTTAAAAGTTTACTCCTGGGCTAAAAGTTAAAAGTTTACCATGTTCAATGAGTAGAATCAAACATGCTTTGCAAACAACCCTTAGCTGGCACCAACTAAAAGCTACATGTCCTGCTTCTCATCTAATTGTGCCCTAAATCTTTGTATGTAACTGCCAAACTCCATGTAACTGCCGTTCCTTGTATTGTATAAAAACTTACTGAATTTTTCAATAAAGTTGACTTGCTGCAAAAAAAAAGAAAAAAAGTAAAAAAAAAGAGGAGGGCTGGAGAGATGGTTCAACAGAAAAAGTACAGGCTGCTCTTGAAGAGAACCCAGGAAACTCCAGTTCCAGGGGAATGTGATACCCTCTTCTGAACTCTGCAAGCATTGCATAACACCCGTGTCCTTACATACATGCAGGCAATACATTCATACACAAAAAATAAAAATATTTTAAAAAGAAAAAAGAATCCTGATATTTAACTAAAACATGAATGAACCTGGAGTACATTAAGCTGAATGAGATAAGCCAGAAACATAAACAGAAACAGCTCATCAGCTAAGAGGTGGAAGCTAACAAGGTCAAACCAAAACCAAAAGAAACCGGAAGCAGAAAGGCAGTTGTGGGGGCTGATGGTAGGGGAGACAGACAAGAGAGGTTGGCTGAATGGTACAAATTCTCAGGTAGAAGGTAAGTTTGGGAATCTAATGTACATACAGCATGGTGACCACAGTAATAATGTATATAGTCAAATTTTGCTAAGAGCAGATCTTAAATGTCAATATACTCACAAAGGTAACTGCAGAAGTTCATGAGTGTATGAGTTACTATTCTCATTTCCCTGATGATCCCCTGACAAAAGCAACTTAAGGAAGGAAAGTTTTATTCTGGCTTTATTTCAGGTAGCGTTCATCAATGAAGGGAAGTCAAGGCAACAGAAGCTTGAGGTAGCTGGTCACACTGCGTTAGTATTAGGAAGCAGAGCTCAGGTCCTGTTTTCCTTCAGTCCTAGACCCAGCGCAAGGAATGTGCTGCTCATATTGGGGGGGGGGTGTCTTCCTGCCTCAATTAACCTGAACAAGAAAATCTCTCACAGGCATGCCTAGAGATCAATGTACTATAGATAATCATTCACAGACATGACCAGAGGCTCTTTTCCTAGGTGATTCTATGTCCTGCCAAGTTGATAGCCAATATAAACCATCGCAGTGAGTATAATTTACTTGATTATGATAATCATTTCCCTATATAAACATCACACCACATACCTTAAACGAATACAATTTTTTCAATATACATCAATAAAGATGGGAAGGAAGGAAAGAGGGAAGAAAGGAAGGAGGGGACACAAAAGCACAATTCTCACTTCAAAGATGATAAGAGATAGTTTATTCTGGAGCCAAATATGAGCGACCATGACCCAGGAACACAGATTCGGTTTACCCCAAATTCCATGTTCCAATGTGGTAACAGTTTCATGAAGTTTTTGTGGTAACAGAACAAAGAAACCATAAATCAAGACACTTTTCAACTATATTGGTGGAGACATCAGTGAGGTGGGTTATATATAGTAAAGCAGCGAGAATTTTGCTATAGGCCTTAGATGCTGACAGCATCCTTAGCTCTTGGATTGGTTGAAGCTAGTGGTCTGCTAAGGTTTTTATCTGTTAGTCATAGGATGTTAGGTCAGACACAGAGGTGAGCAAGGAATGACTATTTAGGGGGCTAAAGATAGCCCAACATAAATGTAATTAGGTGCTGGACCAGTAATATTCCAAACTCCACAATCACTGAAGTTCTAATTAGTTGATCTACCTTGCAGAAGGTTTGAAGATGCATGGTTTTGTGTTTGTGCACGTGTGTGTGTGTGTGTGTGTGTGTGTGCGCGCATGCGTGGTGGTGGGGCTTTCATTAATAGATGGAAGGAAAGAAGGAAGAAAGGGAGGAAAGGAGGGAGAGAGGGAAGGAGGAAGGAAAGAAAAAAGAGAGGAAGGAAGGGAAGAAGGGAAGGAGGGGAGGAAAGGAGTTGCCTTCCGCAAGAGCAGAGAGGTTGTAGGTGGAGCAGGTTTGGTGTTTGTAGAGAATCCTATTTGGTTTGAAAAATATGTGGGAAGTACAGGCAGAGTCTCAGTCTGCCTGGAGAAAGCAGGTCCTACCTCAGTTCTCTGGTATCACAGAGCACCCACTGGAGCTGTGGTCAGCAGATTCAGACAGCAATGTGGTCTTACCACTTAGAAGCTTTTGACCTTGGGGTATTCTGTAGTATAGTCCTCAGCCCCCGTGTAGGCAGTGGAGCCGTGAGACAAGCCCACAGTTATTTTGAGCACTCAGAGGCAGTGTATGTGCATACACACTGCACAATGCAAATGCAACTAGAACCCAGGGTTTTATAAAGGAGCCTGATTGCTGCTGCTCTTCAGTGTGGTCACATAAAGGAGGCACCTGGCTGGGCAGAATGGCTCACACCTGTAATTTTAGAACTTGTGGGGCTGAGACAGGAAGATGTTGAGTTCTAAGTCAGCCTGGGTTACCAAGTGAGACTGTCTCATAAAACAAAGAGACCAGATGACTGTTTCAGGGTGAAGTACGGCAAGTCTCATGACCTCAGGTTTTTAGAAACACTCAGTTATTGAATATTTTTCTTCCTTTGGCAGTCTAATTTTTCATTTTAACCTACTCCTTTCTAGACAAATCCCTACAGACTTCCTTGAGTAACATGAAATCTTCTGATGACTCACACAAAATCAGAAATGACTTTGTTCTGTAGCTCTTGTCCAGAAGCTGTCCTGCTTCCTCTGAATGCTGGAGTTGGGTGCTGGACCCTCAAAGCCAGACTGACACGGACCCAGCCACAGCCCTTCTCCCTCCTGGAGAATCCAATTTAAGAGGTACAAGCCCACAGACTTAGCTACACTGTAGGCCTGGACAAACAGCTGAGATTCATGAGACTCACTTCTACCTCCCTTGCCAATGATGACCCTCACCTAAGGCAGGAAGTACCAGGCATGCAATTAGCATCTAGCATGTATTCATTTCATTTCCTCTTCCAAGGTCCAGCCCTATCTGCCAACTCTCTCTGACTTTGGGGTCACTGAAACATATTGTGGGGGCATCATACAGTTAGCTCTTGGTGTCAATCTCCATAGGCCTCAAGGCATCTTCATTTCTCTCACAAAATTGTTGTAACTCTGATAGCCATGGATGGCCTGGATTCATCAAGCAATTAAGCATATATTTCTAGTCTCAAATATCCTCTTGGGGAGCTGAAGGCCAAAGGTCTGCTATTAAGCATGTGGTAATTCTCTAGTTTTGTTCTGTTTGAAGCGGACCTAATACAAGTCTTGGGGGATTTCCCTTCATTCTAGTAATCTGGGATTGTTGAGTTTCTTGGAATCCCTTCCTGGTCTTTCCAAATGTGCAGCCCGCCATAACAATTGGGCAAGCATAGACACAGTCTGTGGTTATTGCCACTGTTTGTAAAACAGCTTTAACTATAATTTCTACATTATGCTTGGGGTTTAAGATTTTTTTTTTTTTTTTTGTCTTTTTGAGACAGGGTCTTCTTGTAGCCCTAGCTGTCCTGGAACTCACTATGTAGACCAGGCTGGCCTCGAACTCACAAAGATCCGCCTGCCTCTTCCTCCCAAGTGCTGGGATTAAAGGCGTGCACCACCACGCCTGGCAGATCTCTTCAGATGTTTTTTTTTTTTCCTTCAAATCCAACTATAATTAATCCTGGCTTCTGTGTAGTTTGTATGTTAAGTGTCCACCCCTCCAAGATCCATGTATTAAAGACTGGGTCCCCAGGGCGGTGCTACTAGGAGGTGGTGGAGACTTTAGGAGGTGAGGTCAAGTGGGGGGGGGTTCTAAGTTACTGGGGAACTCAAAGGAGATGGTGGGGACCCTATCTCTTCCTCTCTTTTGCTTCCTGGACTAGGGGTGAATGTTTTTGCTCCACCACACACTTCTGCTTGGAGGTGCAGCCTCAGACCCAGAGCAATGAGACCAATTGATCATGGACTGGAAGCTTCCAAACAGTGAATCAAAAATAAACCTGTTATCTTTGTAAGTTGATTGTCTCAGGTGTTTGCTATAGGATAGAAAGCTGATTAAAATAGCTACTTAGAGAATTCAAAGTTGAAAACAAATATAAATAATGCACCTTAGGCAATACATTGCAGGAAGGAATGCTTATCTCATTAGTACACTTAAATGCTCTCATAACACATAAAACATATAAAACAGAAAGACCTTTACTATAGCGGAGAGTATTTAGTCCAAATTCATCAAGGATTCAGGAATGGATCTGTCCTTTCTTTGAACACCAAAGTGGGCTATTTCATTCAAAGATGTTTTGATTCAAATACACAGGGATGAAAAACAGCACCCAGAGCTCAAAGTCAAAACTCTGATATACAGTGTTGTGATGAGATGGAAATAGCACATGCAGTTGGTACAGTATTGTTCTTGTGTGATTAAAGAAGGGTGAATAAACCAGGTGGGTTGTGGACACCTGTAATCCTAACACTTGTGAAGTGGAGGCAGAAGGATCAAAAATTCAAGGTCAGCCTACACTATGATGAATCTCAACTTTACCCAGTGCCCCATGCCCAGCAGCTAACTCACAGTCATTTTCCTCTTCCCCATCCTCCACAGCACCTATCTGTGCTCTCACTACAGTGTTTCACCTTTTGTAGATTTTCACCCAAATTGAGTCCTAATGCCAGCTTCTTTCAAAGTGTTTTAAAAACTGACCCATGTTATTGCATATGCCTGTAGCTGGTTTGTTCCTTGCTATCTTAGTTACCTTATTTTATGAATGCATCACTAATTGCTCTTCTATTTAATTGTGGTGAACACGGGTTATGTTTCTAGGGTTTGGCTGCTAAAAGTTTCTGTAAGAATTTTGTATGTGTATTTGTGGACATATGATTTCATTTCTCTTGTGTAAACATCTGGCAGAAAATGGCTGGGGTGTTGTGAGATGCACGCTTAACTTCAGAAGGAATTTCTACACCATTTTCTGAAGCAATGGTACCTTTTCTCTTTTGTAAAAAAAATTGCTGTTACACATTATGAACTTTTATAGGATAATTAAAAATCCAATGTTGATTTGTATTTTTCTTCTTTTGAAGACTCGGGTTACAATCATAGACTGGCAATGGAAAGCAGGCATGACAGAGTTCATCTATCTTTTGTGTGCTGGACACGAGTCTGGATATGGGAAACTGGAGAGTTGGCCACAAGACTTCTTTTGGTCACTGAGGCACTACTGGGAAATCAAGTGTAAAGGAGGCAAAGTCAGCTGTGAAGACTCAGGACTGGTGCATTAACACTGAAATAGCACAAAGGTTTAAGTATTTCATCTCAAACTTGGTTCAGTTTTCTCTTTTGAGGAAAATCCACTGCCACTACTAAGTATTGTAAATTGACACTGGAGCCCCCATAGTCATTATTTGGTCTAGACGTGTTGAAACCCATTCTGCCATTATCCACCTCCCTCAACTCTTACCCCATGTAGAGGGAACAGCAGGTCTCGTTGTACTCCACCTAGTCCCAGGGGACAGTTTCTCTTCTTTTAACCAGCCTTACTCAGAGATATTGGAAGGCTTTAGGAAGCAGATCAATGGTGAGAACCTTGATATGGAATTACTATCAGTTTCCTAATTTGCAGCCCTGGGTTTCACCTTTAAAACAAGAGGAGACTGCTCCTCAGCTGATGTGGTTCTCACATGAACTCAGTAGGGCAAGTTCATATTCTCTATTACGAGTTCACTGATGACTTCCTGCTTCTCTTTAGAAGTAGGATCCAGTGACCTTTTCAGGGTCTGTGGTCAATGTTATAAGGGTGGGTGTGTGTCAAAGGCTTGCCCAAACCACCAGTTATTTGTAAGGTGAGCACTAGTGGTGGGTGAAGTAGATCTAGATTCAAATCCCAACTGGACCTCTGAGTAAGTTCCTTAACCTCAAACCTCAGTTCTTTTTTTCCTTCAGGGGAGAGCATGAACACAGTCCCCAACTGCCACAAATTATGCAGTCGAGTTTCCTGCATTTGGGGGAATCACAGAGGTCAGCACATCCCAAGTGTAATGGATATGCCTCGCCCTGGGAAAACCACCTTCCTGATCATGGTGTCTCCGCTGCAAGGTAAGTATTGGGCCTCAGTTCTTGAATCACAGATCTACTCATTTACCACTGAGTTGTGAAGACTGAGATGTAGGTAGAGCACTACATATATTGTCCAACAAAGAATAAGCCCTCACTCCTTGCTCTATTTCTCCATTACCTCAAATATGAAGTGGCTGGAATACGTAATGTCCAAATTTGTAGATCTCATGTCTCAAACTAAAAGAATTTCCATCTAGTTCAAAGTTAGTCCTTGTGATAGCTTTAATAGTTATGGTGAACAAGTGTGTGCTGTACATTGCAGTACTTACAAGAGCAACGCAGAGCAGTGTGCATTTCCTCAAACACTAGCTCAGGTGGTGAAATGTGCTAGACACAGGGGCTACCATGGTCAAGAGGCAGGAAGAGGGGAGGAGGGAACTCACTTAGGCCACCTCAGTAGGTCAAACTAAGCTTTGGATCCAGAGCTACAGGTCAGCACTGAACTCCCAGTGTACTGGTCATCCCTACATCCAAATAATGCAAAGGTTACCTGAACATGGAAAGTGCTGCGGACTGTTTCTTGGAGACTTGGCACACAGCTGCAGGTTCAGTTCAGCTGTACTATGAAGTCTCCCAGAGATGGGCAGCAGCACAGTTCTGAGGAGGCTCTCCAGCCCTGTGCAAAATCTACTGATGACCTGTGTGGCAGTGTCTCGGGTGCATCATGAGCACATAGGGAAGCAACCGGGTTCAGAATACAGGGCTGCAAGGTAGGGCACAGAAAGTTCTTACAACCAGAATGAAAATGAACTGAAGAGAATCTGCACATATAGAGCACTACATATTACCTTCACGAAGTTCAGCTGAGGGATGGCCTCCATATGCAGTCACTAGAATGGAGAATGTGCGTCTCCATCTGATGTTGCCTCCTAACTGAACTCTGAGGTTCCACTGTCTGCCTCACATTATGGAATCTGAGGTTTTGAGAGTAACATTTTGTTTCTGTTCACTGCCAGGAGTCTCAGTGCTCAGAAGACTATTTAGTATGTTAGGCACTTAGTAAGCACAGAAAGCAGAACCTAAAAATTTTATAGCCACTTTCAAAAGAGATGTATCTTTGCTCTGGAAATTGTTATTGAGTACGTTAAAGTTCTAAAAAATAGAAAAAAAAAGATAAAAAGAAAGTGGTTCAGATCTCTCTGGGCAAAACTGAGTCTGAAGGGTTGAGACCACAAGGAGAGGAAGAGTTTACATAACAAAGAATCAGAGCAAGTGTTTTTGAAGAATACATTTCATAAAGTCCATTGAAGTACTGAGACCCCTGGATGCCCTAATTTTGCAGATCAGAAGTTAAAGGACTACATTCACAGAGAACAGGTCTGGATGTCAAATATTAAGTCCAGTTTCCTCCCCAAAGTTAGACTCATGCAGAGGCCTGACAAGCAAGTCCAAGGACATGAAGGAACCTCACTAGTACAGAGTTGCAAAGTATATACACTTGTGTTATGGGGGAAAAAAGAAGAGAAAAATTTTGCAAGTGTGCAACACAACCTTGCTATGGTGTCAACTGAGGGAAGCTTTATGAGGATGTCAGTGGACTGGAGGAACGGCAGAGCTGTGTGCTGTGGTAGAACAGGAAAGCAAGGAAGAGCAAGTACACGGAGGACGAGAGGCCCTCGATGTCCAGGAACACTGGAGGAGCAGCAGAATCAGGGTTCACAAAAACAGAGGAAAAGCCTGGATTACAGAAAGCTCCAAAGGCCAAGCTGTGAAACTTGTAAAGTTGATCAGTGACGGGGAGATGGTCAAGAGTCTTGAGCTTGAATGACAGAACAACAAACAGTCTGAAATTTAAGATGTGTGAGGTACTTAAAACTTCTACTCTGTTCCCTAAATGCATTACTGTCACAAAGCTTTCGGCTGATCCAGGGCTGACTAAAAATAAAGACCTATGTGTACACATTATTCTGGAGTGCTAAGCTAAGCATATATATTTATTATAATTCACTAAGAAAATGCCATTCTTTAAATGATTATGTATTAATTAAAACTGAAAGATTCTTTTGTTAAACACTAGAAAATGGTTTTAAATAGTTATTTGGTAAATCAGTGAGTATTAGTGCATCAGTGGTAGAAGAAATAAAATAGATAATCACTGCATAAAGTTCCAGAAACACTTTATTTAAAAATGGAGTTGTAAATGCATAACAAAATAACGCAAGTAATAAATGTAATAAAAATAAATAAGGAGAATAATGTATTCATACAAAATAAAAATAACATAGTAAAAGGCCAAATGTTTATAATTGAACAAAACTGTGTAAACAAAACATAATGTAAATAGAGATTGTAACACTCTCCTAAACTCCTTACCATCTAATTCCATGTGGACAGAATCAGTACCAAACTTCAGCTAAGGAGGGAGCAATGGCAATTATTTCAACTTTTTCTTCAAATGGACTCTCTGTTTTAATGTTTTGTTTGTTCCTTCATGGCATTTGGCTTTCCTTTCACATTCTTTAAAAATCTTTTAAAATGTGTTCCTTTTATGAGAACTGTGAATTAAGCTTTACAAGAACAGTTCCTTTTCCTTTTTATAACTTAAAAATCAGATCCATTATACAATAGACTTTTTGTTTTTACATCTCTACAAAAAGATCTTGCATTTTTATTAACTGACCCAACAGAATAGGATTTCTTAAATCCTGAAAAATGTTGAAGTGTACAGTTACTTTTTTCCTTAAAACAAATGTGACACAGGTTATTGCTACAGTATGAAAGACCATTTCATAAAAGTTGCAGTTTACTCTTAGAGACTGCTGGGGCCTTAGGGGAAATCTAGGCCTACTAATATTTAACAGAATTAAGAGTCACCCAAATTATAGTGTTCTGGAAACACAAAAGTAATTTTTTCCTTTTAAAACTTATCCAAATGTGAACTTACTGGAAATAAAAATGAAAACAGAACAAAATTAAAGAAGGTATGTTCCACAGGCTTTCTCTGCAGTAGCTATGAGCCCAGAGCCTTAGTCGCTGTTGTCTTGCAGGGTCCTTATAAATGTGTAAGACTGACACAGGACTTACTATTGGGTCCTACAGGGAAACACACAGAAGCAATTCCATGTTTGGGAGTGGAACTATCAACTAATCTTATGACTATTGGTTCTCCAAGTCTCCTAGTGAAGAAAATTTTTAACATCATGATCCTTTCAGGGGAATTTTTTTCCAACTGTCACATAAAACTTGGTAACACAGGACAAATATACATGTTCTTAGTTTAAAAAATATACTCCACCTAAACTATCTGTCTAGTCTAATCTTTCTAGCTGTCATTTAATCTAAAAGGAGCGACAAAGTTTTATTTCCATTAAAAAAAGAAGAAAAAAAGTGCCAAATCGTTCTTTTTGAAAGTGGAGTAAAACACTGTGGGGTTAAAACAAATACAGTATTATCAATTTCCTATGTACAAAAAGACAGTTAGTCCTTATTGATATATAGATATGTCCATTTATCACTCCCGGAAAAATCTTAGTGCAAACATAATAGTTAATTTCCATAAACCCCAAGACAAGTTACTTAGCAACAAAGTTATATAAATCACATCTATGTTGGAAAATTTTAGGACACAGGATGATGGTTGTGAAAGGTTTGCTTTACTACAGAGAGCAGTGTGTCACTGTGTCCAGTGGTAATGAATAGTAATATAAACCCTAGTATTAAGAAGCACATTGGATGGTCTAACACCTGTACAGCTGAAGATGAAGTCCATTTCAGGGAACAGCTTCGCACAGGAGACACAGGGCTCAGAAATGTTGGGTATTTTAGTTGCTCGTAGGTCACAGCATGGCTTAAAGAAAACAGAGATCTATGAAGGGAAAGGATGCAACGATACAGTTCAATCTGAAAATCCTACAACCACAAAAGGCAGAGCTGCCGTAACCTCTTTCTGCTAAGTGTGCTTCAAGTTATCTAAGTGGTTTGAAAAGATTGGTAGGACACTATATTAGAGGTAAAATAAATAAATAAAATTAAGAAGACAAAGATAACAAGATTGTTGCTGACCAAGCTCTTTTGTTTTGTATGTCAACATTATGCTTCCAATTCCTAGTCATTCCATGGGTAATTACTTTTGGAACAACCCAGAGGATGTCATTCCTGTACTGTAACATCTTCCTCTTCCCCATCAGGGTTGAACCTATTGAAATGTATACTGAAATCAGCCTCGGTTTCAGCATTCTCTAACTCAGCTGAGGCATTTGCCGCCGTAGGGTGCAGAGCCCTAGCTTCTGGCTGGCAGAGAGCTGGTGTCTGACCCGGGCTGCTGTGGTTATTAACAGGACTGGTTTTCTGTTTTGGTGGTGATGGCAGGATAGCATTGGGAAATCCCATGTTGTTCAGGGCCTCCAAAGTTCCATCTGGGTCAATCATGGCATTGATCGCTGAAGGAAAAGTAGAGCAAAAAGAGATATAAATCTTTTGCAGTGAGATTTGGATAAGAACTTTGCTTAGGATTTAGAAATACTTCAGTTTCTCCTCTAATGCTATACTTACAACATACAAATTATACAGACCCGAATGCAAATGCTTCTCTTAGGTCCCCTTATGGTTCCCCTATGGATACTTAAAGAACTGGTAAAAAAGAAAACTAGTACTTGGAAGCATAAAAATCAAGAAAAAGCTTTCTGAAATTTGCTTTCATTATTACAAAAGGATATGTAAAAGACTGGTTATGATTTTTTTAAAAAGTCCGTACACCTGGCATGGTGGCATATACCTTTAATCGTAGCACTCGGGAGGCAGAGGCAGGTAGATCTCCATGAGATTGAGGCCAGCCTGGTCTACGTAGTGAGTTCCAGGCAGGCTGGGGCTAGGGATACCCTGCCAAAAAAACCAATCAACCAACAAACCAACCAACCAACCGACCAACCAACCAACCAACCAACCAACCAACCAACCAACCAACCAACTTTAATCCTACTTTTATCTCTCAAAAAATTGTGGGTTAATTGTTAAGATTGAGTTCAGAGTCATTTCAAGGCTGGAGATGCTAGAACATGGGAACTTCTGAAGACTAATGAGCATGTTGTCTTCACACTGGCTGGGTACCCAGCTATCAGCTATGTGTACTACTATGTACTATGTACTACTATGGCTATTGCAGCATCTCTGCAATAGCCATAGCATAACTAATACCCTGGTGCAGTGCCAGAAAGAAAAATACACCTTGCTATCTCCATGACAGTGGCCAGTGAAAAACCAGCTTTCAGTTCAAAAGACTTTTGGATAGACAAAAGAAGTTCTCAGGCATTACTTACTTCTCAACATGGAAAAGGGCAGAGCAAGAAGTTGGAAGAAGGAAGCACCACAGAAATAAAAGTCAATCAAGAGTCCTTTCAAGAATAGCCCTCCAGTAGTTGGTCAGAGTGGTCCAAGAGACTCCCCAAAGAACACAAGCTATTGCCAGAGCTCTTGGTTTCTCTCAGACCCTACGGCTGAAGACAGGACATACTTCGGACACAGGACTTGGAGCAATGGAGCAGGAACTGACCTTGAAGCCTTCTACCTAAAGTTTAGCTCTCATAGTTCTGGAGGACACTATGCAAGCTGCTAAGGGAGAAAATCAATCAATGGTCCAACCCAGCCTTAAAGCTTAATAACCATAACAAGTGGCACACCAAACTACCTCTGTTGGTGCAGTAGTGGCACTGTTATCTGGAGGGTAATCAACAGCTATCTACCTGGACTTAAAGCCCTCTCAATGGGAATGAACTCACGGGTGTCACTGTAAACATAGTCAAATACACATGGCTGGAGAGGTCATAGATCCTAGAGAAATCCCTATGCCTGTTCTGTGTATGGACAAATGAAATTTCTTACCATATGCTAAATATGGATCCTTAATATTTACAGAGAAGTATACTGCATACCACTCATCAAAGAAGCTTCTTTTTTGCAACAGATGGAGGCTACTGCAGAATCCTACAACTGGTCAGACACAGAGGATATATGTCTGAGAGATGCCTAGTCCTAGGTGACATATCTGCAGTGGAACCTTTACACCTAAGGCTCATGGAACACAGCAGAACAGGGCGGGGGGTGGGGTAAGAGAAAAAACTAGTGCAACCCTCAACCAGTCAAGCTTTTTATACAACAGAGTGTGATGCACACAAAAGGCCACAACTGGCTAAGTTTTAAAGAATAAGAGACTATAGACAGTGTGTCCCTGGATAGGACTCCTATATTAAACCTCTTCCACCCATGGCTCAGGGACCATTGTGGAAGAGGGGTTGGAAAGGTTGTAAGAGACAGGGATGATTCATGAACACAGGGAAGCACAGACTTTCAGGTCACTGGAGGCTTGCACATGTTAACCTGTGACAATGGTGGCATTGAGCAGAGGACCCATGCCAACTCAATCAGACAAAGGCCCAGAGTACAGTGAGGGAAATGGGTGGCCGATTGGCCCTAGACTGGTAACTATTAGAGACTGATTACTCCTAGGTGAGGGAGAGTAGACCTTATCAATGCACTCTAGATAAGCTGACTAGACTCCACTGGATGAATTTGCATTGAAAGAAATTTGGTACAAATTCTTGACAGGATAGGACTTAACATGTATGGCGGAATACATGAAGTCTGGTGGGGGGAGGGCAAAGATGGGGGAGGGGGTCTAAATTTGATTAAGAGCTGTTGTATGAAATATACAAAAGCTCAATAAAAAACTTTAAAAATAAAGTATTAAAGATATTTGAAAAGCAAAAACAAAAACAAACAAAAAGAACGGCCCTCCATTCTAATAATCACCACCACTGTGTTGGTAACTCAGTGTTACTTATTGGGGGGGTGGGGGTGGGGCGCATGTAACCTGTACATGTGATAGGTCAGAATTAAAAAAAAAAGTAAGAATCTCTTAGGTGGAACCAACACATCAGGCCAAGATTATTCAACCAATAAAGACAAAGGAGAATTAGCAGAAGACTTGCCCATCTACTTAAACCACTAGGGACTTCTAGGTCAAGACATCTAGGCAAAAAGACAAAATCTAGATCTGAGACAATGCCAGAACAATGCCCGCTCCAAAGTTTTCTTCTTTCTCTTTTCCTTTTTCTCTTGTTCCTCTGTATATTCCAGACTGGCCTCAAAGTCACAATCCTCTTGTCTCCTCTTGTCTGGCGTTGGGATTATAGTCATGTGCCACCATGTCCAGCTTTACTTCCTCTTCTAGTCCTTATAGCCAAAACACACTCATATCCTGTGGTCCATCTAAGTAACCATTATTTGTATTAGAATATAAGTTAATTACACATTATGCCAGCAATGAAATGTAAAAATTGTGAAACAGATGTAAATTATCAGTATTTTCAACTATATACACTCATTTAAATATATTATTTTATATATTTTTATATATAATTAATTTATAGCATCTAACCTACTGTCAAATATGAATACCAAAATATGTTCAGGATCTAACTTTATGCCAGGTATGCCTGTAATTCCAGAACTTAGGTGGTGGAGGAGGAGGATCCAGAGTTCCAGACCATCCTCAGTTACACAGTGAGTTGAGACCAATCTGTGTTATGACACTTTATCTCAAAAATAACAAATAAAAAGATAAAAAGATCTAATTTAAAAAATATTTTTAAATTTTTATTTTGATATTTCTCTCTCTCTCTTTCACTCGCTCTGAATCAAAGCTAGGGCCTTGCACATACTAGGGAGACACTCTTGGACTGGGCTATCTCCCAAGCCCTTTATTATATGTAGCTTTGAAGCTTCCTTTTTATGAGTAATTTGTATAACTTTTATATGTATTGGTTGGTACATTTAACCAAATATTGTCTCAGTAATTAAGAATCCATTAGGAAATATATTTTCAGAACGAAAATGCACTTGTCTCTCATTGGTAACTCTTTTTTGTTTGAGAGTCTTTCTACGCAGTCCAAATTGGTGTCAAACTCATAAACCTCCTGCCTCTGCCTCCTGCATACTCGGATTACAGGCATCTACCACCACATCGCTCACTACCATATTCAGAAGCATCTGTCAGCTCTTTATATTTAATTTAGTAGTAAGTTTACCTTGCAATTGTTTTTCAACTCTTTTTAGCTCCTGTAAAATAGAAGAAATCTCCTGCAAGAAAAGTGGTAAAAATTAGCTTACTCTAAAACATTTTCAAACGACAAGCAATGAATCTCATTCTCATTTTATTTGAACACTTAACATTATCTATATGACACATCAGTAATGACATAAAATAAGTGATACTGAATAAACAAGATCCAAATTAGAATCTTTAATTTTTTTCAATGACATGATAATAGAAGATGAAAAGTTTAAGGTAATTTATTACTGCAGAAGCAAAGACTGAAAAATCTGTACTGATCAACTTTGCAAAAATGTTTTAGCGATGTGCTTATGACTGTTCTTTTGGAAAAATACATAGAGTGAAACTTCAACATTAGGAGAAAATACAAGGAATAAAAATTTGTACTATTTGGTTTTTGGGGTCAGCGATTATAGGTGTGTACCATCATACCCAGGAACAGATTCATTTTTAAAAAGATAAATACTGTTTTAAGTAAATTATTTAAGTTCTAAATTCAAAACTGTTTATTTATAATATATGATTATTGTAAGAACAAGATGTGTAACTGAGAAACACAGAAGTTCCTCCTTCATGCCCTCTGCAGCTTTAAAACAAGTGACATTTTAAACACCATGGATGAAGCTGGGTGTGGTGGTAGTGCATACCTTTAAATCTCAGCCCTTGGGAGGCAGAGGCAGGCAGATTTCAGTGAGTTCGAGGTCAGCCTGGTCTACATAATGAGTTCCAGGCCAGCTGGGGCTACAGGGAGACCCTGTCTCAAAAAAACAAAAACAAAAAACAAACAAAACCCCCAAAACAAATAGCAAGGATGAAATTTACCCAATATGCCTTTTATAATGTAAATGCACATAGATGCTTCAAAACTGTCTTTTGCTTCAAATAAAGCCTTGTTATAGAAACGCTTATCTTGAAGAAAAGCCACTATACCATGCTCGAGGTCTTCACAATGGGGACCTCACTCTCAGTCCTCAGCTTGCTCTCTATGTCATCCCAGTTTCGATCTTTGTCTTTAAATAATATCCTACAGATCAGAAACAGAAGCATTTACCTTTCATGGTTTATTTTTGTTGTTGATAATACCAAAAACAACAAATCTTTTCAAAACTATGTAAGAAAAAAATAAAACAATTGCTGGATGAACTGAGAATACTTAGCCAATACTATTAATTCATTCATGTGAAAAACTATTGAAAACATAATGGTCTGGTTCTAATACATGCTTAAAACTCTTTAAAGTTTGTCTCATACTTAATTGAAAACTGAATATAAAACAAATGTAGTTAAGTCTCCCCCAAATTAAACTATTATTTGTACCTAATTAACACAACTACTATTTATAAAGACTACTATTTATTGTAATAGAATATGTAAAGTATAAGTACAATGAAATTAAGAAAATGTGCTTAATTAGGTGCGCAATATTGGTTAAAACTTCTTTTAACAGGAATACTAACCTATTGGAGCAAAGTGTGGATATTCTATTAAAAACTGAAAACTGGAGTACTTACTGTGTGGTTGTTCAAAAATCTTAATTCATACTTATGTACCTATGTACTTGTACATAACTTACTAGGAGTCAAGATATCTTATACTTCTATATATTTCTAATAAAAAGAACTGATAATAACGGTTCTGTATAGAAACTAAATTCAAACATCTTAACTTATAAACTACCACAAAATTTTGACTTGTCTTCCAAATTTAGAATACTCCTCTCCAGTACATAAGAATCTCCGAGACACAAGCAGTTTTAGTAAGATGTTAACACATTTTTGTTTTCTCTTTAAATTTCTCCGAGTCTGAACATTTAATTTAAATACCTTATGTACATTAACATTCTTAGTATTTCTGCAAAGATTAATACGCCAGGTTATTTAAAAACAGGAAGCTTAACATCAAATCAAGTCTGAAACATCTGCACTTCTATGTAGCCATGCTAAGGGTTTAGAGACTGTAAAAGAATGTCCTTCTGATTTACTGTTAAATTTTCTAAACTGAAAAGACTAAACTTTAATGCCAGTCACATTCCTAAGAGCTTTATAATGACTATGATGTTAAAGAATAAGACACATTTTTTTATCCTTTCAAAAGTCCTTATAGCACTAAGACCCACATAAGAAAATAATGACCACTTCATGGGCCAGGTGAGAACCACAATGGATTTGCGCAAAAGTCTGTGCTTAGCCATGAGGTGCTAAAACTTCAGTGCATTTTGCTACAAGATGGTGAGTATAACACATGTGCTTCTGAAACTGCTAAGCATCTTACTGTTGGTGGAAAGAGAAGAGAATGGTGACCTAACGTTCCCGACTCACTGAAAAAAATGTTCCACTGAAGCAATATTTACAATTTACATATATTATCCTGAAGATTGAAGAAGCCAAACCTATCATTTTGGCTTCAGAAAATCAACTTTAATACAATATTATACTTGGATGCCAAGGAAGCAGAAAACTAGATCAACAAATTATTGTTCTTTTTAAATATATTTTTGAATTTTATGTCTCTGAGTTGTATTTGCCTGCATGTATGTAAGTGCACCCATGTCATGCAGTGTCTGCAGAGGTCAGAAGAGGGCATCAGATCCCCTGAACTGGAGTTACAGACAGTTGTTTGCTGTCATGCCGGTAACTGGGATACAAACCCGGAGTAGCCAGTGCTTTTAACTGCTGAACCATCTCTCCAGCCCCAACAAAGTATTTCAGACCAAGCTATAATGGTCAAAATTCCGTTTTTATTCAAAGGTATTTTCAAAGAGGTCTTCAGATTCTAATTACAAATTCAGAATAGTAGTTAGGCTAAATATCTAAAGCTTTTTTTGTTCAGCAAATAATAAGCTAAACATCCTTCTTAATGAAACTGTTGGCTTTACGAGGAAAAAAAGTCTTAATCTTATATCCTAAATTTTCCACAATTTCTTCTCTAGATGGTCCTTCAATACAGATGAAATGGGGCGGAAAATGGACAACTAACCTAGGACCACTGTCACAAACTTGTGGAATGGAGTACAGTGAGAATGCTGTGAGTAAAAATACCTTGAAATTAAGCCCAGAGGGAGCATCCAAACAATTAAGTACACATATGCTTAGATGTCCACTAGGCACTTGGGGGTCTAAGCTGTGACATGAAGCTCATAGTCATTCCCCAAAGTGCTCTGGTGCTGCCCATGTCGAAGGCCAGCCTCTAGTCTTCAGATTTATTTATCAGTAATCATACCTACCTTTTAATGCAATGTCTTCCACAAAGCCTTCCTTGATCATCATCCTAGGTGAAGGTGAACCCTCACCTTTTACTCTATCTGGACACCAATCTATCATATGCTGTCCTGTACACCCTCAGCCAGGCTCAATGATAATTTCCATAATAATGAAGACATTTAATCTTCTTTATTATCTTTCACAAAGTCTGCCACAAGCTTTACACATAGCAAAACTCAATGTTCAAACCAACGACAATTCTAATACATGGATCATTTGATATTTATAGCTTTAGAAATATTTTCCAATTTCAAAGTTTTAAAGATAGTAAAATCACTGTGTCAATTTACTACTCAATCTACGTGTTCTTTGATCTCCAGTCTAATTAAATGTCAAAGCCACAGTAGTCACACTATTTTCTTGTGAGGGAAACTGAGGATGAAGTCAATGAAGACTGAGAAAGACGCTCTGTGATAACAGTTCACAGCAGAAAGGTACAAGGCAGGTGGTCTAGGAATGCCTCTTGTATGAGTCACTAACTGGAAAAGGATCCAGGTATTAAGGAAGGAAGAGATCTGTATTTCAGTAGGTAGAATGAACTTATATGTATCAATCATATCTATGTGATATATTCATGTGTATATAAGACTCCAAATTTTCAGAGCAGCAAGCCACACAATGAAACACCCATATTTTCATGAACAGTGTAGCAAGAGCACTCACATGGCTTTTTATGATGAGGTACAAACTGTACTACATTTGGGTTAAGTTGGTCCATCCTAATCTCCCAGTATCAGCTATCATGATCCCACTGCCCCTCTCTTCACTTTTCAACTAAACTCCCCTACTCATCCATGCAATTTCTCTAAAATTATTCTCAGATTTTTTCCCAAAGGACTTTCCTATGGGTTCATCTTATCCTGTATTTCCCTTTTAATACTTGCCATTCTGAACTCTAATCATGTTTTCATGTCTGCTTTCTGCACTTGATTGTGAGGGTATCAAAAAGAATGCAGGTAACATACAGCCACACATTCAATTAATGAATAAACCTGGAGACTATTCCTAATAGGTTTTTTTCTTTTTGGTAACATCTAGGAATCAAAACCAGGACCCTGCACATCTCATTTCAATTCCTATATAAGACTATCATAATCACTGCTTATTTTACTGATATATTCCTTTGGTTAATACTCCCATGCTTAGTTTTAGAATATAATTTTAGGAAGTTAAAAAAAATAGCAACTGTGTTACTGCCAACTACACTGAATAGTTGAGTCAAACCTGAGGCATGACTCTCTATTTATTATTAGCAGGGCATATGACTGGGGCCTAGAGATTTATTAACTTGTGTAATAACTAATTAGTCAAGTTTACTATTTTGGGGGGGGGGCAATTTTAACTGGACTCTGTCCCAGAGGATGGTCATCTGTACTCACTGTGGGGCACAAACCGATTGGAGCATCACTGGCGAATGGGCTAAAATGGTGAGGAAAGCTCTTACTTGTGAGGGAAAATAGCACCAGCAAATTCAGAATCAATATGATTAAAGGGAAAATAAACCATATTTAAGGCAGTATTGGATGCTAATATATCTAATTATCTAATAACATAATCTCTGATAGTGTTATAAATTCAGACTTTCATAAAATGCAGTTATTTATAAATGTGCAATTAAGTTCTTTAAAATGAACTGTTAACCTTAACTTTTAAAATTTAATTATGTTCCAATTTAATTATGTTACTTCACTGAAATCCGGATTATTATTTGTAATTTTATCTCCTTTATCTAATAAGGAATTTCAATAACAAAAAAAGGGGCAAATTTGAGCTTTGGTGGGAACAGAAATTGTTAATAGTAAAATACAGCAACAGACACAGCTTAGCCCAGGACAATTCCCTCAGGTAGATGAGATGGAGTTTAAACCTCACAAGTGCAGACACCTTGTGTTTTGGTGAAGTCTAAAGTCTGTGTACTCCATAACCACTTGTTAATGAGTATTAAATTATTATTCTATGAAGAACTAAAGTTTATTTAAAATTTGGGGATATAGCTGAGAATTAACAGAGAGAAATTACCTTGAAAAAAATACAATCTACAGTAACATAAGGGTAGTCATTAAGATAACTTTTAGGCAGAAGGTGGTGGCACATACCTGTAATCCAAGCACTGGGGAGGCAGAGGCAGACAGATCTCTGTGAGATGGAGGCCAGCCTGGTCTACATAGCAAGTTGCAGGCCAGCTGGAATGACAGGGAGACCCTTTCTCAAAAAACAAAAAAATTAAAAATTAAAAAATAAAATTATTCATAGGTACTCATTAAGAAAATTGGCTGGGTATGGTGGTACACAACTTTAATTCTAGCACCCAGGAGGCAGAGAAAGGCGGATTTCTGTGAGTTGGACCAGCCTGATCTACATTGAGTTTTCCAGGCCAGTCAGAGCTACACAATGAGAGTCTGTTTCAAAAACAAAACAAAATAAAACAACAACAAAGGAAAGCCAAATATTCAATTCCTTCTTAAGGCACTTTGCCTCACAGTCCAATCAAATGTTGAGACTGATAGATCTATCAATATGCTTAATCTGTACTCTTGAAAAAAATAAAAGTATTATTAAGTGAAAATACTAAGGTATAGAAAAGCAAACAGTTATGATCCCATTTGCGTAAGATCTTTGAAAAATGAACCTGGAGGAAGAAAAAAATATACATACATGTATACATATGGTATACATGTTTAAAAGTAAAGAGCAGACCTTGAAGATTACACCCTTTTTTACATCTTGGTTGTCAGTCTTAGTCTTTCTTTAATGGTTGTTCCATCTCTCCAGTCCCTTCTTTTGTAAAATGGTATTACATTTATTTATTTATTTATTTATTTATTTATTTATTTATTTATTTATTTATTTATTTGTTTGTTTGTTTACTTATTTATGTATCTGCAGTGCTGGGGATAGAATCCAGGACATCACATATGACAGGCAAGTCCCGAACACCTGAGTAATCACTGAGCTCTGGTACCTCACCAGGCCCCAGAATGCTATTCTTCTAGACTACAGTGAAGTCGCTGGCAGTTTTTAAAGGAATAGAAAGACAGGAACTCAAAGAAGGAAAGCTCAATATATTTTGCTGGAAGATGATGCAAAATGCTTGCACTGATGAGATGTTTAATACATAAGAACACAAAATTATATCATGTGCAATTCTACATTTTACAATGTTTCATTATATCTTTGAATTTTAATTATAGGATTTAAAAATAAATTATGCTATAATGTTAATAGATTTCTCAAGTATTATTACACAAAAGGTACAAGTTTATTTGTTTTCAATTACTAAAGTTATAAAGTAGTACTTCATAGGGATTTACTTAGGGGAAAATTTTTCCCAAGGTTAGCATTTTCATTCCAGTGATGAAAAATTTAACTGAGAAAAAGTAACAAAAAAAGCAAAAAGAGGCGATAGCATAGCTTTTAAAAATTATTAAGGTAGATACACGAATATAATGAGAAATAATTTTATTTTCTTCTCGTTGAAGCCACTCAATAGCAGTCAGTGAGAGCATGACCTCTGTGTGTGTAAGGTGATGAACTGGAGTCAGATCAGACACCTTGTTTGAAGTCACACAGTTAAGTGGAAAAGCTGAAGGACACCTTCACATTACTGCTGATTCATCTAAACATTTATAAAACCCCTTTCTTCTACCATTTTCATTTCCCCAAAGCTCATAATAACATCCTTGCTTTCTCTAGTTCTCTTTTTTGAGACAGTCTCATGTAGACCTCAAACTTGATATACAGTGGAGGATAAACTTGAACTCCTATTCTCCTGCCTCCACCTCCCAAATGTGTCGCGCCTAGCCTTTGAGTTCTCCTTTCACTGACTCCTCTTTGCAATGACTCTTCTAGAATTGTCAAGCTAAAAGGAAGCAACCTATTTCTTTCAATTATTCACTTCAATAAATATTTATGAAGTACATTCTTCATGGCAGAGAACTGAAAGTATATAATGTTCAATACAGCACAGTTGTTATGCACAGGATACAGACTAGTGAAGGGCTATGATACTGAAAATAATACTGTAATTCAACATATGCAAAAAAAGGTATTAAACATGTGATCCTAACACTGAACAGTCTATATAACATTTCCAACATCGTTTAGGTGCTGTTCCACAAATTTCCTGAGTCTTAGAAGACTCATTTACCAATGAAGATGATACTGGAGTCAAGTTGGAGGTCTTACAGTGAAAGAATCCTTGAGTCTGTTAATTTAAAATATTTAACAGATTTTTTGGAATGTTTCTGGGTATTAATAAACATTCAGAAAGTGCTAATTTTTTTTTTTTTTTTTTTGGTATTTTTGAGACAGGGTCTCCCTGTAGCTCCAGCTGTCCTGGAACTCACTATATAGACCAGGCTGGCCTTGAACTCACAGAGATCCACCTGCCTCTGCCTCCCAAGTGCTGGGATTAAGGTGTGTGCCACCACATCCGGCTAAAAGTGCTAATTTTCAATCACAAACTGAGTTCATGACCAGAGACATTTGTTTTGTTAGGATCATTCCTTGCAACTGGAAAGGAAGTGCAGTAACAGTAGCAGCAGGATTCCATGTCACAATCTTCACTAGTTTCTCACAGCTGTTGCAACAGGCTTACTAAAAATGGAAGCGACAATTTAAAATAGATTAGGGGAACACAAAGTACCTGATTTTTCCAGCTGTTTTATCAATAGATTGTCTTATCTTTCTAGAGAACTGAAAGACAGATGACAGAAGGAGATTATCTCCCATGACCTGAAACACAGAAAAAGGCAGATATTAACATATCTTTACTGAATAACTACTAAGAATGCTAGCTGTAACTCACTAATTTATTATTTATGCTAACTTCAATTGAGTAACAATGAAGAATGTAATCAGAGTAACAAGTATCTAAACTGAGAAAGTGAAAGAAACATTAACAATGAGCTCATTTTTCAATTAACTTGCCAAAGTGCCTTATTATTTTGATCACATCATTAAAAAAAAATAATTCATTGTATCCTCTCTACCTACTAGCATGAACCTGCCTCTCACATTCACAACTCAAATGACCAGAAAAGGACAATATAAACAGAGCACTGAGACCTAGGGGTAAAAATGTGGGTCAGCAAACGCCACAGAGGGATTTTAGGCTCTGAGAGCCATGTGGTCTCTTCCATGATTCTCCTGCTGCAGAGAGAAAACAGCCACAGACAGCATGGAAACAAAGAAGCACAGAGCATGACTGCTATTTCCAGAACAGTTCCAGAACAGTAGCAGGCTGGATGTGGCTAAGTGGCAAGATGAAACTGGTGTAGGATATTATAAAAAGGATGGAATTTGAGTCTAGATGTGGCTTCCAAAATAGCCCCTATATTGTCAAAACTATACAGATTCT
>NW_008352270.1:3544687-3545818 GCF_000622305.1 Nannospalax galili | reverse complement strand
TTGTGCCTGTACAGGACCTGTAAGTCTGTATTCTGGGAACCAGCGGGAGTGGCAGACGTGCCCAGAGACCCCAGGTTCCAACATTCTGGCCCTAGTGACCAGAGTGATCTGAAGTGAGGAAGACAGTGTCTCCTCACCTCGGGAGAAGGGAGATTGGCTTGGCTACTCCCCTCCTGATCTGTAGTTTCAGTTTTGAGTCAGAGAGTGCGCCGAGGATTTTTGTTGTCTATCTGTATCTGTATTTGGGGACCCTGAAAGTAAGAATGGTGAGTGTTGTGTGTGTCTGGGTGTAAGAAGGACCGGTCCACTTAAATGTGATATAACATGGTGTGTGTGTACTTAATAGTATATTAGTATTTTTTTTTAAAAAAAGATCTGGTTTTGTATTTTTCTCTACACTCTCTATTTTAAGCCTTCTCTGTCTCCTCTGTCTCTCTTTTATTCTTGATCCAGTCTTCGCGAGGGACCGTTAAAGGCGAAGGAGCAATTGAGGTTTTCTGGTCAGGGCCACTCCCTGACGTAAACCAAAGGCTCTTAGCCCTCTTGGCGGACCCCGACTGCCCACACGGGTGGAGACAGGACGGTCTTTCTATACCTTCCTTTCTCTCTAGCCACTAAAAGCCCGCGGGCACGGGTCGAGCAAGTAAGAGCCACAGGGCGCTCGCCGCTAAAAGACTCCCATGAAAGGATAAGGGGGTCCCAGGCATGAATCCCAGATAAATTCACATCCCCCGCAGAAGAAAAACTGGGCAACAACAGGCACCCGTCCCTTTATCTCTTTCTCTCTTTCTTCTTATTTTTCTCCATTTCTCTTCTAAAAGTCTTTTACCATGGGTCAATCACTGATTACTCCCTTGAGTCTGACTCTAGAACATTGGAAGGAAGTTGTAGAGCGAGCCTGTAATCTATCACTAGAGGTCCAGAAGAAGTGGCAGAGTCTCTGTTCCTCTACATGGCCCTCCTTTGAAAAAGGATGGCCAAGAGATGGGACTTTTGATCTTACTACTACCTTACAGGTTAAGGAATATATTTTCCATCCAGGGCCACACGGGCACCCAGATCAGGTGGCCTACATAGTCACCTGGGAAGACTTGGCTCGGAACCCCACATCTTGGGCACGACCGTTCCTAA
>NW_008352270.1:3526694-3543583 GCF_000622305.1 Nannospalax galili | reverse complement strand
TGGCGGCCCCCCTGTATCTCCTGACCAAGACAGACGGACCCTTCATTTGGGAGGACCACCACCAACAAGCCTTCGACCACATAAAGAAGGCCTTGTTGGAGGCTCCGGCTCTTGGCCTGCCTGATCTGACAAAGCCATTTGAGCTGTATGTTGATGAAAAGCTGGGGTACGCGAAAGGGGTCCTGACTCAAAAAATTGGGGCCGTGGAGACGCCCCGTAGCCTACTTGTCAAAGAAACTAGACCCAGTGGCTGCCGGCTGGCCCCCTTGTCTGAGAATGGTGGCAGCGCTGGCAGTCCTGGTCAAAGATGCCTTTAAGTTAACCCTGGGTCAGCCTCTTTGTGTTCGGGCCCCCCACGCTCTTGAGTCTCTCATCAGACAGCCCCCGGATCGGTGGCTCTCGAATGCCCGGATGACTCATTACCAGGCTTTGCTCCTGGACACTGACCGCATCCAGTTCGGACCCCCCGTCGCTCTCAATCCTGCAACCCTGCTGCCCACCACAGAAGAACCTGACCCTCGGGATGACCATGACTGTCATCGGGTTCTGGCCGAGGTTTTTGGCACCCGACCAGATCTCAGCGATAAGCCACTGGAGAAGGCAGATTACACCTGGTACACAGACGGGAGCAGTTTCCTCGAAGGGGGTCAGCGCCGAGCTGGGGCGGCAGTCACCTCAGAGAGCAAGGTAATATGGGCAGAGCCTTTACCAGAGGGGACATCGACGCAAAAGGCCGAGCTGGTGGCCCTGACGCAGGCCCTGCGGTTGGCAGAAGGTAAGAAGCTGAACGTATATACTGACAGCCGATACGCCTTCGCTACGGCACACATCCACGGAGAAATTTATAAAAGAAGGGGGCTCCTTACTTCAGGAGGAAAAGAAATAAAGAACAAAGCTGAAATCATAGCGCTCCTAGATGCTCTGTTCCTGCCAAAAGAACTCAGTATTATGCATTGCCCGGGACATCAGAAAGGAAACCAGCCAGAAGCAAAAGGAAACCGGCTGGCCGATCAGACAGCCAGGGAGGCTGCCATGAAGAGTCAAGTACTAACCACGAGAATCGTCCCCGAACAAAAGAGAGACGAGGCCATTAGAAGCTATTCCCAGGAAGACAGAGAATTACTTAAGAAAATGGGAGCCCTCAGTGATCCAGAGACTGGGTATTGGGAATATCAGGGAAAGACAGTTCTACCTCAAAAATCAGTAGAAGACCTCCTAGATGAACTTCACAAATGGACCCACCTAGGAGTCTCCAAAATGAAAAAGCTGATCGAGCGGGAAGAAACAATCCATTATCTGCTAAACAAAGATGCCATCCTACAAAGAATTGTTAAGAACTGTAAGGCCTGTGCCCAGGTAAACTGGGGCAAAAATAAAGCTTCAGGAGGGGTCAGACAAAGAGGCCACAGGCCAGGAATTCATTGGGAAGTTGACTTCACCGAGGTCAAACCAGGAATGTATGGCTATAAATATTTGTTAGTTTTCATTGACACTTTTTCAGGATGGCCAGAAGCCTACCCGACCAAGCAAGAAACTGCAAGGGTGGTATCCAAGAAGCTATTAGATGACATCTTTCCCCGATTTGGGATGCCTCAGGTAATAGGGTCAGATAACGGACCAGCCTTCGTCTCCCAGGTAAGTCAGAAGGTGGCCAGGTTACTGGGGATTGATTGGAAATTACATTGTGCTTACAGGCCCCAGAGTTCAGGTCAGGTAGAGCGAATGAATAGAACCATTAAGGAGGCTCTAACTAAATTCTCGCTAGCAACTGGCACTAAAGACTGGGTGACTCTACTGCCCTTGGCATTATACCGGGCCAGGAACACTCCTGGACCTAGTGGGTTGACCCCATTTGAAATCTTGTATGGAACCCCCCCACCAGCAGTTTCTTTCCTGGACCCTGATATCTCTAACTTTGTTGATTCACCTTCCCTCTTTGCTCACCTGAAGGCACTCCAGCTGGCTCACCAAGAGATCTGGAAGCCTCTAGCTGCAGCCTATCAGGATGCTATTGACACTCCTATTGCACCCCACCCCTTCCAGCCCGGGGACGTTGTCTGGGTACGGAGGCATCAGAGTCGGAGCCTAGAACCACGCTGGAAAGGACCCTACACCGTCCTGCTGACAACCCCTACCGCGCTCAAGGTAGACGGCATCACTACTTGGGTCCACGCTTCACACGTCAAGGCCGCGAACCCAGAACACAGGGAACTACTCGGCAGGGAGAGATGGCGGCTGACCCGGACGCCCAACCCCCTAAAGATAAGACTGGTCAAAGAAAAATAATAATCCTGTTACTCTGGGTAAATCTATTTACTTATGAATTTGCTCCCAGTGATGGGAGCCCCCATACAGCTGTGCCAACTACCTGGCAAGTAATTAATCAAATGGGCATTGTAGTATTTGAGGTCCAAAAAGAGGCACCAAAAGACACATGGTGGCCCATATTGTACCCAGATTTGTGCAAATTAGCTTTAGGGGTACAGGAGCCTTGGGACTTAGAAGGAACCCACGATACTGAAAAGGCACCCAGCATGGCGAGTCCTCCTGGGAGGCTGGGACTGGACCCATGGGGAGGATGCGGCCCTCCTGAACACCGGGCCATGTTGCGTACCTTAACCTTTTATGTCTGCCCAGGCTTTCACAGGGCTGTGTCTCTCAATCCTAAGTGTGGAGGGGGGGGCATTTCTTCTGCAAGAACTGGGGGTGCGAAACCACCGGAGATGCTTGGTGGAATCTGACCTCATCATGGGATTACATCACTGTAAAAGCAAATTATTCTCATGGGAACAATCGTTTGCAGGGAAAATTTGATGAATGGAAAACTACTCATAAACAGGCCTGTCAAGGGAAATGGTGCAACCCCCTCCGAATAGAATGCACAACAACAGGTAAAAAGGCCACAGATTGGGAAGGGGGTATTCTTGGGGAATTAGATTATATAAGGAACGAACAGATGATGGCCTCCTTTTTACTATTAAAAGAGATACTTCCTCCTACCCAATAGCTATAGGTCCCAACCCCATCTTACCTATCCAGAAACCCATCCTCAGCTACCCAAATCCCCTGCTAGCTCTGATACCTGAAGCTACCTCACAGCACCTCCCCAACTCACTTCCTAGCACCTCCCCAGCTAACATCCTGTCAGAACAGACCTCTCATTACCCAAGTTTTCAGGTTTCAACCACAGGAAACCGGTTGTTCAATCTAGTTCAGGGGGCATATAAGGCCATTAGACAGACAAACCCCAATTTGACTGAATCTTGTTGGCTGTGTTTAGCAGCAGCACCTCCGGCTACATTAGGAACATTCATTAATACCACCTCAACAGATCAATGCCATAGGGAAACTCCTCATTCCCTAACTCTCACAGAGGTCTCAGGATCTGGACTCTGTCTGGGAAACCCACCTTCAACTCATACCTACCTTTGCAACTCCACTATATCTGTAGCCTCAGGGGAAGGAAATTATTATCTCCTACCCCAACCAGGGACTTGGTGGGCATGTAGCTCTGGATTAACCCCGTGTGTAGCTAGTATGGTTCTTAATACCTCTCAAGACTATTGTGTTATGGTTAAACTTCTGCCCCGAGTATTCTATCACCCTGCAGATTCCTTAGAACAGTTTTTTGAGCAACATCCAGGCAGATATAAAAGAGAGCCTGTGTCTCTAACCCTAGCAATACTTCTAGGAGCAGGAGTGGCAGCAGGGATAGGAACCGGAACCGCAGCCTTACTACAAGGACCTCAATATTATGCAGACTTACAAAGAGCTGTAGATGAAGATATTAAGGCACTAGAACAGTCAATTACCCTCCTAGAGAAATCTCTAACCTCTCTCTCTGAAGTAGTGTTGCAGAACAGGAGAGGATTGGATCTGCTTTTCCTTAAAGAGGGGGGACTTTGTGCGGCTCTGGGAGAAGAATGTTGCTTTTATGCTGATAACTCTGGAGTTATTAAAGATTCCATGTCTAAGCTCCGCCAGAGATTAGATGACAGACAAAAAGAACGTGAATCCACACAAGGATGGTTTGAAGGATGGTTTAATAAAAGCCCCTGGTTAACTACCTTAGTGTCCACCCTAATATAATTCTTCTCCTCCTGTTAACCTTTGGACCATGTATACTCAATAGATTGCTACAATTCATTAGAGACCGGTTATCAGTGACTCAGGCTTTGGGCCTTACTAAGCAATACCATGCTCTAAACACCTGTAGATTTTAAGATTAAAATCTTCTCACAAGAAAAGGGGGGAAATGATAGAATCATAAATCAAAGCCCCCCAGATTAAAGTAAAACTAAGTTTCCCAAGCTATATTCTGGGAAACTGTACAAGGAAGCAAAAGAAAAATAATTCTAACTATAGAAAAGAAAAGATGACCTGACCTTTTCATGCACCTTTGATCAAGCTGGAAAAATACCTGAAAAATCCCCCCCTCCCATTTCTGCTGTAACCATGTAACCAAGCTCCTATTGTGACCTAAATACCAGCCCCCTTACTGCTTGTGGTTTGTGATTTCTGTCTATATAACCCAGCTTCTAAACTGAATCTGCACTTCCCCTTTTGATTAAGGGGGGGGGGTCCGTCTGGACGATTAAATCCTCTTGCAATTGCAACTACTGGTTTGAGGACTGAGTTATTGGGGTGTGACCTCCCGAGAACATAGGGCACCCTAGTCTGGGGGTCCTACAGTAAGAAAACCCAGAAAAAGACATGGCTTTGGATTATAAATTCTTTTTTTAAAAAAGCAATGGGATGAAGGGACAGTAGGAATAGTAAGTATTTATAAGAAAACTGGTAAGTCACAGCTGGACTTTGTGATGCAGTGCTGCCAGAACTGTAAAGGAAGTGGTTCAACAAGTGTGACATCACATCAATATGAAGTGCTCAAATGACAGAGATTTGAAGTCAGTGATTTGCTTAGGATGTGGTAAGCAACAAGGTGAGGAAAAGATAAGAGGAATTACGGGATTTGTGTGCCTCAAAGAAACAAACCAAATAAGATGTTAGGAAGGAGCTAGGCATTGTGGCACATGCCTTTAATCCCAGAACTCAGGAGGCAGAAACAGGCAGATCTCTGTGAGACCGAGGCCACTCTGGTCTACAAAGAGAGTTCCAGGCCAGGTGGGGTTACAAGGAGGCTTGGCCTCAAACAACAACAAAAATCCAAAAAATATTAGGAAGGAGAAAGGTACCACAGTCTAAGGAAAGATTACCACATAGAACAAGGTTTCTCTCTTCTCTGATTGATATTCTGTAGGTAAGTGTCACAATGTATTTAAGCAAATTTCTGACATCAGACCAAAACAGAAAAAGCATATTGCAAAACTATCTACCAGACTGCAATTTCAACTGTGGAGCTGGGTACATGCATTCCCATTTGGTAAATTTTTTTCTATTTATACTACTAAAAACACATAGTACTTAGCATAGTGGAGCCATAACCCAGCACTTGGGAGGTGGAGGCAGGAGGATTGGGAGTTCAAGGGCAGCCTCATCAATACAGCAAGTCTGAGGCCAACCTGGGTGACTTAAGACCCTATCTCTAAAACCTACACAAACAAATAAACACACAAGTAAACAAAACAAAACAAAACAAAAAACATTCTTACATATACTAACTTTCAGGTCCTTAAATACAGGGATCCAAAAGTAACAACCTATGATCAATTAATTCCAGTCTTTTAAGAGTTTGGCACTATAATCTACCTCAACTACTCTCTACATATAGCTTCTCATTTAGCCTTTTGCATGGTGCTACTTGAAACGACTGTTTACGGGCATTAAAAAACCCTTCTATATCTTTGAATTTTCCCCTAAATTCTCTTTATATATTTTTATATTGACATAAAACCTTTTCATAAAGCTCTCTTTCCTTGGTTTCTCATGGATATTTATTTCTTTATTAATCCCTCCATTTAGAGATGGGGTCTTGCCATGTCCAGGCTGATCTCAAAACTCCTCAGCTTAAGCAATTCACAAGGAATTACAGGGATGGACCAAGCATCTGATACATACTCATTTAAAAAAAGATGTACTTATTTTATGCATGAGTGTACATTGCTTGTGTGTATGTATGTATGTGCACTGTGTGCATGCAGAGCCTGAGGAGGCCAGAAAAGGTCGGCCAATCCCCCCAGAACAGGAGTTACAGGTGGTTGTGAGCATCATGAGGGTGCTGGAAATAGAATTTGGGTCCTCTTGCGAGAGCAGCAAGCGCTCTTAACTGTTGAGCCACCTCTTTAGCTTCAAGTTAATTTTTAAAAACTGATTTATAAAAAACTCCTGAAGTATGTTCTTTTCTTCTATGTCGTGAGTATAATTCTGATACCTTTAAAAGGTTCTTAGTTAGTTCTTGCAATGCCCACAAAGTTAGGATTACAATATGAAATTTAATTAGGACAAAGCTTGTATAGAAAGAACACACGATTAAATAATTTTTTTCCCTAACAGAATCAATTTAAATTAAAGTAGAAACATACTTCTTAGTAGAGAAGAAAAAAATAATTGGTATTTTTACTATACTCTTTTTCTTTTTTGTCTTTCTGAGACTGGGTCTCCCTGTAGCCCCAGCTGTCCTGGAACTCGCTATATAGACCAGGCTGGTCTTGAACTCACAGAGATCTGCCTGCCTCTGCCTCCCAAGTGCTGGGATTAAGCCACCACCACACCTCTTCAAAGCACAAACATCTCTGTTTTTTTTAAAAGAAATTATGAATTTTTGAGATTTTTCAGACAACATAATTTGATAGTATTTAGATACTTAACCCTATCCACAACTCTCCTTACTACCCTCAGACCAATTTAAGGTTCTCTATCACACACACACACACACACACACACACACACACGTATATATGGCCCACAGAGTTTAATTTGTGTCCTTTTTTAAAAAAAAATATTTATTTTTCTTTTATGTGTATACGTGTATTGCCTGCATGTAGGTAAGTGAACCCATGTCGTGCAATACCCGCAGAGGACAAATGAGGCCATCGGATCCCCTGGAACTGGAGTTATGGACAGTTGTTAGCTGCCATGTGGGTGCTGGGATTCAAACCTGGGTCTTCTGCAAGAACAACAGTGCTGTTAACTGCTGAGCCATTTCTCCAGCCCTGTGTCCTTTCTTTTCATAGTATCTGTGTGTCCCAGATGTTTTATTCTATTTTAAAAAGTATGATAAAGCACAGGGCGTGGTGGTGCACTTTAATCCCAGCACTCAGAAGGCAGACGTGGGTGGATCTCTGTGAGATAGAGGCTAGACTGGTCTCCCATTAGGTCAGCTTGGGAGACCCTGTCTCAAAAAACTAACAAAACAAAACAAAACAAATCACACTGTATGTAGTATTCTGTGATTATTGTCATTAAAGAGTATGCTAAAATCCTATGCTGCTGTGCATTTCTGTATTTTTGGTTGCTAATTGTTCACTGTAAACACAACCAGTTTAGACATTTATTTTATTGCCAATGTAAACATTTAGTTTCCAATCTCAACAATGTTCCTATAATAGTCCATTATTTGTGGTTTCAGCTACCTGTAATCAACTGTTGTCTGAAAAGGTTAAATGAACACATAGTTGGACTGATGAAATCTCATGCCATTCTGCTCTTACCCATCCAGGACATTAATCCAGCATGTCCATGCTATATAGACTACTTGTCCACATTTTAGCAGCACTGGTTTTCAGGTAGATTTTGGCAGTATTGCAATGCTTGCATTCAGCAAGCACTTCACAGCAGCCTAACACTAGGTCATAGGGCTCACATGATTCATCTCACTTCAGCTTATATCTGAGTCATGTCATCCAACATCTCAAGGGTAAGGACAGTACAGTTAAGGTCATCTGAGAGAAGGACCACATGGTATATTGTTATTTTATTGTTAGCTATTGTTAATATACTACCATGTGTAATTTATAAACTTTATCATACGTATGGATAGGAAAAACAGTACCCTCAGGGTTCATTTCTCCCAAGTTTCAGGCCTAAATTAACTCCATGATAACTAAGGAAGGACATACTATATAAAAATGTTTATGCCTGCTTTGTGTAGTTAAAGGGAAAACACTGCATATATTAGCAGAAGAAAACTTGTATCATATGATATATCTCTATGCTCAACTACAGGCCAAATTGTACCCCTTTTTCAAAAAAGATTAAAAAAAATTTTATGTGTGCATCTGAGAGAGAGAGAGAGAGAGAGAGAGAGAGAGAGAGAGAGAGAGACTGAGAGACCGAGAGAGACCATGGTGGCCAGAAGAGGGTGCTGGATGCCCTGGGGCTGGAGTTACAGAGTAGTGATGAGCCACCAGACATAGGTATCCTTAGGACTACATCAATTTCATCTCTACCAGGCACATAAAAGAAATCTACATCTTTTCTAACAGTAGAAATTTTAAGACTTCTTAATTTTTTTTTTTTGGTGTTTTTGAGACAGGGTCTTCCTGTAGTCCCAGCTGTCCTGGAACTCACTATATAGACCAGGCTGGCCTTGAACTCACAGAGATCCACCTGCCTCTGCCTCCCAGGTGCTGGGATTAAAGGCGTGTGCCACCACGCCCGGCTAAGACTTCTTAATTTTTAAAAAAAATTTTTATTTTCTGAGGATGACTGTTTTGCCTGCATGTATATATGTGCACTGTGTGCGTGCGTGCGTGTGTGTGTGTGTGTGTGTGTGTGTGTGTGTGCATGTGCCTGGCGCCCTTGGAGGCTGGAAGAGAGTGTTGGATTCCCCTGCACTGGAATTACAGATAGTTGGGAACTGAAGTGTGGGTGCTTGTCACCTGTAAGGGCAGCAAGTGTTTTTACCTGCTGAGCCATCTATCTATCCACAAGACTTAATTGGTTGTCAATAGAATGGTTGGACAGTAGCTGCACTGCAGTCTAGAATACATTTCTCTGAAGGCTCACCAAGTTTCCTAAGTTGCCATGTATTGCAGGCCTTTGGTATTTTCTATTTGGTGAAATGTTTGACTTCTGAGATTTTCCTACTGATATGTTTTTATCTTTATTGATCAGTAAACATTTTATATTTTTATACTATTTGTGGCTCTGTGTGTTGGAAGTTTGTAACTTTTTTCATATTCTTTATTTGATTTTTAAGTTTATAAGAATATACTGATTATAGCTGGGCATGGTAGTGCACGCCTTTAATCCCAGCATTCGGGAGGCAGAGGCAGGCGGATCTCCGTGAGTTCGAAGCCAGCCCAGTCTCCCTAGCGAATCCAGGCCAACTAGGGCTACGGGGAGACCCTGTCTCAAAAAGACTGAAAAAAAAAAAAAAGACTATACTGATTATATGTATTAATGATTTCATTGTATTTTCATACACATATGTGCAATGTATCTTGATCATATTCATCCCCATTACCATCTCTGTTCCACCTCCCTCTGATCCTCTTCCTTTTCCCAACTAGTCTCCTTTCTACTTTCCTCCCTCCTTTCCTTTATTTTTGGTGAACCAATGAGTTTAACCAGTTACTTATAGGATCATGGGCACCTTACTAGAGGTTTACACCACTGAATACAATGTGTCTTCCTGTCTCAGCAACCATTAACTGCTGAGTCCCCAGGGAAAAGTATCTCTTGCTACATAAATGTCTTTGTTCTAAAATACATTTATCGATTTTTAAAAATCAAAACTTACTGTCTCATTTAAGATGCTATCTCCTTACTATAGTGTTAAAAAAAACACCTAACTTAAAACCATTTTTTCTTAAATTGAAAGTGTTACAGTTTTGTCTGTTAACTTGAAAGCTTTAATTATTTATATATGATGTAATACTGGGATGAAATTTCAAATCATCTATAAGAATAACAAACTGTGCCTAAAATTACATAGTTCCTTCTTTCCCCATTTATAGGGTATCCCTCCTGGGCCATATGTTAAAGTTACAGTTCACTAACCTCGTCCCTACTCCAGGTTCTCCGTCGTGTAATTGTTAAGTGATCAGGAGGCTCTGTTGGCTGAGGTCTTGAATCACTAGACCGACCATTGTTTCCTTCTGGTGTTTTAGAATGAACTAATGGAGGGATCTTTCGGAAGTTGAGACTTTCATCAAAAACACGATCAACCAACTAGTAGGACAAAAGCAAACCTTTATGAGAACAGAGTAAGCAAGCTGGAAAAACAGAAATACTGGCATTATAATTTTTATGATTAGACAGAAGTTATTCCATTCTCAAATAGTAACAGAAGCATGACATCTTCAATAAACCAATTACTTTTTTATAAGCATGTCAAAGGCATTCCCTTCATAAAATAGATGTCAATCTATACAGATCTTATTCTGAATTCAAAATATGCAACTATTCTAACCTCAATTCTTCCACAAGTAAAGTTTCTCCAAGGATAAACAGAAGCCAAAGAGGAAAACCTGGGCCACATAGGTGACAATGAGTTCACTTTACTCACATTGCCTTACCAGGATAAAATAATGTTTCTTTTTCTTTTAGTTTTCTATCTTGTTTTTTCCTTTTTTTTCTCCCCAAATCCAGGTGCCAAATTTCTTCACAAGATACATAAATGGTAAATTCCAATTAAGTTTACAAAGGGAAACAAAAAGTAATCCACATAATAAGTATTTTGGTCTTAGTCAAACTTTCAACGACGATACAAAACATACATCTTCCAGTCAAATGATACACTGCCATCTACAGTGGAAATTACAGACATACACTACCAAGTAACAAAGGTTTACTGAAGAGAAAATAAACTAGTATAATATTCCAAAATGAAACAAAAAGGAAAAATGGAAGTCTAGTCAATGAAGTGTTTCAATAATTTCACTGGGTCTGAGTGAAGGTATAACCATGTTAGGTAAAATTTAGTTAGGAAGCTGAGAAAATAACATCACTTTAAATGGACTAGAGAAATGTGTATGTCTTGCCACCATGAAGATCTTTTTGTTTTTTACCAATAACAATGATTTTATATTACAGTTACATTGATCAGTGTGGTAACAAAACTCTACACAGATTAATGAAATATCATTTATTAAATCAGACAACATATGAACAAAAAAAATCAACAAAAAAAGACTATTTAGAAACTTTGTAGAAAGAATGTAACAAAAAGCAACTGAAGAAAAGATTATCAGCACAGTTCACCAATATTAAATGTCAAAAAGGCCAGGCATTTTTGGTTACTATTTATAGCATTATTTAACAAAAGTAAGTAGAGTTATCAGTATGAGGGGAGACGTTTCTCTGTAAAGTGACAATGTTTTGGCTTTGAAAAAGTACAGTGTCAGTTTGACCAACTAAGTTTTGTACTGCAATACAGAAACAGCAACAGACAACATTAAGCAAGTGAGAACAGCTTTGTTGTAATAAAACTTTATTTATGGATACTGAAATGTGAATTTAATATGATCTTGATGTTATGAATTATTAATTTTTGGATTTTTCAAGAATTTAAAAACACAAAAATATATTTCTGTTTTCCAGGCCATATAAAAAACAAATACATTCTTTTAAATTTAAAAAATTTATTTATTTTTATTTTATATGTCTGAGTGTTTGCCTGCATGTATGTAAGTATACCCATCTCATGCAATGCCCACAGAGGCCAGAAGAAGGTGCCACATTCCCTGGAACTGGAGTTACAGAAGGTTGTTAGCTGCCCTGTGGGTGCTGGGAATGGAACTTGAGATATATGTACTTCTCTCTTGTTATTATTCCCCAAACAACATACCTAACAATTACTTACACAGCATTCACACTGCATTAGGTATTGTAACTAATCTAGAGATGATTTAAGGTGTACAAAAGGACACATACAGGCTACATGCAAACACTGTATCATTAGCTAAGAGATACTGAGGGACAAGAGATCATTGTGTCATTAATTTTAAGTTAAAGGCACTTTGTAGAACACTTTTATACAAGTGGTGTCTCCTGGAGCTGTACTGCTGGAGGCCCTGGTTTTGGGTGGACAACAATCTACAAATGCTAACTTGCATTCCAGAGTTCATGAGAATACTCTGAGTATTTCTGTGTATGTGATATAGTATTTATACAAAAGAAACCTCAGTTTTTCTTTTAAATACCGGGTATATGTGCATATTTATCTACAGATAATTTTTTAAAAAAATATATAGAATTTTTCTTTGCTATTAATTAGTAAGAACTATTCCTTTTAATTATTTATGAAAACATTCATGTCAAAATTCACTAAAACATCATACAATTGTTTGTTAAATTTCAGTTTTCTTTCCACATAACATTTATATTCCCATTTCAAGTAGCTATGGATCAGGAATTATCAGGCAACGTGCTTATACCTAAATGGTTTTCTATTTTTATGATAATAGTAGACCAAATATTAGCCTTTTAGCCTTTACTAAGTATTATAAACACATAAATTTGTTAAAGCAAAGTTGGAAAAATGCAGAGCTGCATGCAAACAGGGAGGGTGGACGTAAGCAAAATAAACTAAGCAAAAAGCTAAAAGCAAAAGAAATAAAGAAAAGGAAGAACCTTATGCATTTCTCCATGAAGATCTCCTACCTCTTCTCTAGTGTCTATGGCAGAGCCAGGGGTGGTGGCAGCAGTGCTTACTGTGGTACTGGGGGCAGTGCCTGAGGAAGTCACTGAATCTATTTCTCCTGCTACATCGTTGATCTCCCGAGCAATGAGAGCAAGATCTTGGCTGATCCTGGTAATAATGTTAGAAAAGAAGTTTAATTCCTTTTAAAATAACAGCTCTAGGAACATACAGAATCAGTTATATTTATAATATACTTATACCCCAAATTTAGGATTCTTTGGAAATTTGATTGCTATTTTGGCACAAAAAACCTTAGATTTTAACTTAAAAAATTACCATCAATGAACTAATCTCCAAATAACATATTTTGGACACTCTAAAGTAGAGACATACCTTTAAATATATAGTTAATGACTAGCATTAATATATCACAGAGATCTTAAAACTTGGAAGTGATAGGATTCAGAGAGTATTTGGACGTGGATGAGAGGAAACAATGACATTATTTCAGTAACATAACTGATGTTTGGCATTTCTTTCAATGTAAACAGACAACAAACTATAGTGAAATTAAAACGGTTGATGATTTTTGTCATTCACAGAAATCATATTATAGTTGCTATAGATATTTCAAAACATAACTTATAGCAATTATGTCTTAAAAATTACTTAAGCTGTTGAACTCAAACCAATAATCTTTACTAAATATTATATTGCTAAATATTTTGATAACTGTATTTCAACATTACTGAAATTCTTTGTCATTCCAACTATTTATGTTGATGCAGTTGCAAACACTGAACGCTCCATAAGCTTCACCAGATGGCCAAAAGGGCCTCTAGTACCAGGAAGTCAAGAACTCTGACACAACGATGCATCCAACACATTTTCTACTCTACATATCATCTGAGAATTACAATGGTCTTAGGAGGTAGGACTTATCTGAGTTTGTTAACAAACATACATTATCAGAAAAGTTGAATGACTGCTTATGATCACACAAGTCAGAAGGACCAGATGTTAGGGATTAGCACTCGGTTCTATTAAACTATTCATATATTCAATAACATGGACAGTTGAAATAAGTAACTGTGTGTGGTCTTGCTATGTAGCCTTGCCTAGTTTGGAACTTGCAGTGATCTACCTGCCTCTGCCTCCTGAGAGCTGAATGACATGAACACACTACCACATCTGGCTTTAATAGCAGGGTGTTTTATTTTGTTTTGTTTTGTAGTGCTGGGTATCAAACTTAGGGCCATGTGCATGCTAGGAAAGCACTCTACCACATTCACTTCCTCAGCTCAGTATCAGTTACTAGTGAGAATTAAGAGAAAATAGTTTTCTTTTAGCATTCAAAATTTCCTTAAGAAAAAAAATTCTACCACTGATATTCCCCTGTGTCTTAAATATATTTCAGCTCACAGAACTTTTCCACATTATATATTTGTTGGACATAAAACACAACCTGGCTTCTTCCACAGGGAAAGTTTTAGAATGACAGAGTATTCTTAAGAGCACATGTGAAAGCTTAAATAATTTTCAAAGTACAAAGTAACATTTTTTTAAAGGTATGCAAAATGTGAGTATGAAAGATGTTAAAGGAATATAGTAATTGTGTAAAAATTTAAATCCAAAATGAAGTGAAGTTGAAGCTTATGTATTGACAGAAGCATATGGTAAATTAATGTATATGTAAAAATTTTACAAACAATCCTAACTTTTCTTTTTTATGCCAGTGCAAACAACACATATTTACAGGTAACTTACTATTTGCCAGGCACTACCCTAGGTCCTAAGTCATGGTGGTGAAGTACATTGGGTCCCTGTTCTTCTGGAACTTAGAACAAATACTGAGTACCATTACAATAAGTACATCATATGAAGTTCTACATAGATCAACTCATTTAATCCTTATCAATATCTTCTAAGAGAGGTATTTTTCACTTTGTTTTACAAGTGAGAAAAATGGAGCTTAGAAGTCATGTTAATGTCCCAGGCTAAGATTATAAAGAGTAAGAGGCATAACTGGACCTTTACACTATGCCATACCATCTCACGTCACTATTCCACATGTAATTTGTAAGACTTCTTAGCTGCTGGTATGACTAGGAATAGGTTTCAAGTGTTTACTCTGTAATACAGGCCAAACACCCCTAATCTGAAAAGCTTAGGTCAGTGCACCCGTGTCGTGCAGTGCCCGTGGAGGCCAGAAGAGGCTGTCAGATCCCCTGGGACTGGAGTTACACACAGTTGTTAGCTGCCATGTGGGTGCTGGGATTTGAACCCAGGTCTTCTGCAAGAACAGCCAGTGTTCTTTACCACTAAGCCATCTCTCCAGCCCCTTGATGTGATTTTTAAAAGATAAGCACCAGTTTATTAAGAAAAAAAATCAATTTTCTCTTAAAAGATTTTTTTTCCCTCTGCAAATACTGGTATAATGAAACCTATAATATTTGTTGAAAGTAGTAGGAGTCAGAAAAAATAACCAGGCTAGAGAGATGGCTCAGGGGTGAAGGTACTGACTGCTCTTGCAGAGGACCCAGGTTTGGTTCCTAGCACCCACATGGCAGCTAACAACTAACTGTCCATAATTCCAATTCTAGGAGATCGGATGTCCACATCTGACCTCCTTGGACGTTGCAGGGCATGGGTGCACTTACATATATGCAGACAATACACTCATACACATAAAAAATAAAATGAAAAATATTTAAAAAAATAACAGACATCCTCATATATTATAAAGTAAAATTTGTGTGAAAACAAGTAATTCTTACTGTAGGCACAACAAATATTACTCAGGCAACAAGCACTCAGGAAGTATTATTATAATTATTTTTTGTTCTTTTTGAGACAGGGCCTCCCTGTAGCCCCAGCTGTCCTGGAACTCACTATGTAGACCAGGCTGGCCTTGAACTCACAGAGATGTGCCTGCCTCTGCCTCCTGAGTGCTGGGATTAAAGTGAGCCACCACGCCCGGAAATATTATTTTTAATAGTATGTTCTGTACGTGCCTGCTGGATTTTTGAAAGGCAATTCTTATCTTTAAAGTTGATTCAAGGATAACATATCATCAATAAATTATTTTCCATTTATATTGTTTAAAAATCTAAGCAGCTAGCCAGGTGAGGTAGCACATATCTGTAATACCAGCACTTGGAAAATAGAGGCAAGACAAGCAGGAATTCAAGGTCATTCTTAGTTTGAGGTCAGCTTGGGCTACATGAGACCTTGTCTCAATCATGCAGACACAAATGCTCATCATCTACAAAAATCACAAGAAAATCTGAAGGAAAATAAAAGTATCAGGAAAAAGTGATGGGTATACATACTCCAAACAGAAATAAGTCACTTACTCAACCCAGAGAATGGATATGGTTACTAAAACAGCCTTCAAGTTAATTTTATAAAGCCTCTCAATTACATCTGCTGGAATAGCTTTTTTTTTTGGGGGGGGGGGTTGGTCTCCATGTAGTCCCAGCTGACCTGGAACTCGCTATGTAGACCAAGCTGGCCTTGAACTCAACAGAGATCCACCTGCCTCTGCCTCCTGAGTGTTGGGATTAAAGGTGTGTACCACCATGCCCCGGCTGGAATATCTTATTTCTTTATAGCGAGTGAAGACCTACAATCTTTGCTCTTACTCTCATTTGCATCCCATTCAAATTTGCTGGAAGAAATTTTAAAACAACACAAACATCTTATTTCGTGTTGTGTAATATATATGATTCCTCAGCAAATATCAATAAAAACTTAAGATTGCCAATTTTAAAACCCAATACATATTTTATATTTAATTCCATTTTCTCTTGGGAACAACTTAGTCCCTTTCTTGGGACCCAGGAGCACCGCTTCTGGTCCTGGCCCTGCCCTCACTTCTCTCTGCTTCCTGGGCCTGCACCACCGGCTAACTCTCCTAGTCTGCACTACTATCCTCAGACCTCTTGGGGTAAGTCTATAGCGCAGCCCTCCGTGCTGGGACTCCCTAAGCCACATTCACACTTCCATCCCTCCGCCGTTCTATACTCCTAGTTTGGGCCCTGCACCATTCCTAGTCTTGGGGCCCCAGACACCTGAGGAACCAATACTGCTTCCTGATCCTTCTCACCCAGACCAACTCAGTCCCTTTCTTGGGCTCCAGGAACACCGCTTCTGGTCCTGGCCCCGCCCTCACCTCTCTCCGCTTCCCTGGGCCTGCACCACCGGCTAACTCTCCTAGCCTGCACTACTATCCTCAGGCCTCTTGGCATGTCTATAGCGCAGCTCTCCGCACCTGGACTCCCTAAGCCACATTCACCCTTCCATCCCGCCCACCCTCGCCGTTCTATACTCCTAGTTTGGGCCCTGCGCCATTCCTAGTCTTGGGGCCCCAGACACCTGGGGAACCAATACTGCTTCCTGA
>NW_008352270.1:3516270-3522431 GCF_000622305.1 Nannospalax galili | reverse complement strand
TCACTAATAATTAGGGAAATGCAAATTAAAACCACTTTAAGATTTCACCTTACCCCAGTCAGACTGGCTAAGATCAAGAGAACAAATGATACCAAATGTTGGAGGGGATGTGGGGAAAGGGGAACACTCATCCACTGATGGTGGGGCTGCAAACTGGTTCAGCCCCTATGGAAAGCAGTGTGGAGAACTCTTAAAAAATTATTTGAGTTTGGATTGAAGATATGAACAAATCCTTGGTTGAGATTCTTAGTTAATGAAATTTAACAGACTGTTTTTGTTGTGTTTTTTTTTTTTTGAGAGAGCGTCTCCCTGTAGCCCTAGCTGACCTGAAACTCCCTATGAAGACCAGGGTGGTCTTGATATCAGAGAGTTGCCTGCCTTGGGATTAAAGGCATGTGCCACCACATTGGTTTGGTAGGATATTTTATAAACCGTAAGGACTTAATGCTGATCCTAAAACTCCAATTATAAGTGGATTTTCATAAAGTTCATGAAATATACAGAAAACTGAAAGCTAAAGTCCCAAACACAATAAACTATCACTATTTTCTCTGTGTTTCTCTTAAAAATAATTATTTTCATTTTATATGTATGAGTGTTATGCCTGCAATGTATGCTAAGTGTGCCTATGTCATGCGATGCCTGTGGAGTCCAGAAGAAGGGGTCGGATCCCCTGGAACTGGAGTTATGGATGGCTGTTAGCTGCCATGAAGATGATGGGTATCAAACCTGAGTCCTCTATAAGAGCAGTCAGGGCTTTTATCTGCAGAGCCATGTCACTAGTCCCATCTGTATTTCTCTAAAAATCTAACATTTATTAATAACTTGCCATCACTGTCAAACACTAAAGTTGGCATTATTATTCTGCCCATGACAGATGAGATTACTGGACAGCAGTTAAGAGCTTGTCCAGGGTTTACTCAGACCTTAAGATAGGGTCGTATGAATTCAGATGGTCTGATTCTACAGACTATTTTTCTTAAAAAATATTTATTACTATTTTTATGTGTATGATTGTACTGTCAACATTTCACCCATGTCGTGCAATGCCCACGGAGGTCAGAAGAGGGTGTCAGATTCCTTTGGAACTGGAGTTATGGACTGTTGTTGGCACCATGTGGATGCTGGGACTCAAATCCAGGTCCTCTGAGACATCTCTCTAGCCCCTCACCATTCTCTTATAAAACCATTTACTACCATGGCTCTTAGGTATTTTCTTTGTGAATGACTTCTATAAGTATAATTCTAGTTTGAACTGGCTTTCTATGCTTCATACCTTAAATGCCTACTAGACCTTTTTATAAGATATCCTGTAAGTATCTTAGTGTCAGTATATTTAAATTGTAAGACAGGTCTTTTTCCTTGCCTTTTGTATTCCTTACTTTTTACCAATTTCTCATTTGATCAATCATGGAACCATTTTATTTTAATTTTTTTTTAATTTTTATTTTATGTATATGAGAGTATTATACCTGCATGGGTGTCAAGTGTACCCGTGTTGTCCAGTGACTGCAGAGGACAGAACTGGAAGACAGATGCCCTGGAACTGGAGTTATAGATGGTTGTTAGCCACCATGTGGGTGTGCTGGGATTCTAACCTGGGTCTTCTGCAAGAGCAGCCAGTGTTCTCAAATACTGAGCCATCTCTCCAACCCCATGGAACCATTTTAAATCCTGCTAAATTTGCTACACTGTACCCACAACAATACCATCTGATTTTAGGTATTTATTATGTTGCACATTTACTTCTGACCTAAATCACTATAAGCACCTTCATCTTTCTTCCTTCTCCCTTCTACCTCTTTTTTTGGGTGGTGGGGGTCAGGGTGGGGGACAAGGTATTATTACACTGCTGCATAGCTTTGGTTGCCTGGGTACTTGTTATGTGGGTCATCTGGCCTTAGCTGCCTCCACTTTGTAAGAGCCAGATGACAGGTGTACCAGATCACACTCAATTCTTATCTTGGAGACAATTTTGTAGAATGCCTTCAAAATTACTGCCTTTAAAACAGGTCTGAAGTTAACCCTCTACTGAAAAATTTTCAAAGCTTCGAAGCACATAAAATGATATACATACTCATTAATGGTCATTCAAAATTTCCCATTATCTGGCCAGCTTTGGTCTGTCCTCAGTTCGTCGTTGATTAACTGTATATCTTCATATCTCATACTTGAGCAAAGTTTTATATATTTAAACTTCTACTATAACATTCTGATGAAGTAAACATACGTGACTTTGCTTCACTGCTGACTCTAAGTATATTCATACCTAAGTCATTTTCACAGTCTCCTCACACTAAACATTATGCTAAGGAATGCTTAAAAATCTTGAGTTACTATACTGTGTGTGTGCACGCATGTGTGTTTGTATAAGGAATTTAAGAATATATATTAATATGTTGCAAAATAGGACTGTAGAGGTGTATATAAAAGAGTCTATCTTCTGCAAATAATATATGAGGACAAAATGTTATATTGGCTTTACCTTTTTTTTTTTTTGTTTTTTTGAAGAAGGGTCTCCCTGTAGCCCCAGCTGTCCTGGAACTCACTATGTAAACCAGGCTGGCCTTGAATTCACAGAGATCTGCTTGCCTCTGCCTCCCAAGTGCTGGGACTACAGGCATACGTCACCATGCCCAGCTTGGCTTTACTTTTTAAAAAATACTTTTATGGGGCTGGAGAGATGGTTCAGTGGTTAAGAACACTGGCTGCTCTGGAAAAGAACCTGGGTTCGATTCCTAGCACCCACATGGTGGCTAACAACTGTCTGTAATACTAGTTCTGATGCCCTCTTCTAACTTCTTTGGACACGGTAAAACTTGGGTACACTAACACACATGCAGGTAATACATTCATACACATAATATAAAAATAGTACAATATTTTTTAAGAAATAAAAAAGCACTTTAATGCAAATATGTCTATAATGAACTGGTTGTTTTAACTAGAATTCTCTTCTCAAAGAAGAACTGGATGATACAATCCATATGCAATAATGAATTTAAAAGATTGGAATATCTTTAAGTGCTTCGTGATTCAAATGTGAGTTATATAATCTTCCAGTATAACTTTTTAGGTTAAATATATTTCTTTGATCATCTGCAAAGGGTGGAACTCTAGCTTTGTTTACATTAGTATTTGTAAAGCTATTTCCAGGGGACTATGGAGCATTGCTCAAAATGTCCAATGGTGGTAAGTCACCTATCCTACTGTTCAGAGAAGCCATGGAGACCCCACCAGATTGCTTGAACCAGTGTCCAGTCTACAAAGAGGAGGGTCAACTCAGAGGAAACATCTTATCCATGCTTCCAAGTGAAGCCAGCCACGGTCGAGCAGGACCTTTGACTTATCTTCACATAGATGGAATTGGTAAAAGAAAGGAGCCTGGGGCTCCTCCAAAGCCCATGTGATCCCTGAGGAACAGATCCTCCAACAACCTGAAGAGTAAAAATAAATTGGTTTATTTGGGCCAACTGTATGGTCTTAAATACCTAAAAGGAAAGTATAACCGAAGATTAAAGTGGTCAGTATATTTCCTTAAGAGTTTAAGGGATTATACTTCCCGGACATTAGGCTTAAGTCCATATAAAATGTTGTTTAGACAATTATTTCTCATTGATGATTTTGTTTCTAAGCAGAAAGTGTTGCACATATGTAAGACTTCAAATCTTGATCTGCAATACTGTAGTGCCCACCTGTAGGTAAGGGAAATTACCCACTATTGTTTTAAAATGATGGCCAAATTTGTTTTCTCCCCTTATCTAGAAGCCTTAGAGAGGGAACTGGCACTGATTTCTAACCACTCCAACAGCTATCAAAATGCCTGAAAGCAAATCCTGAATCCATCACTCTCAATTCCAGCCTTGGCAGACAAAAGAAAAATGAAGAGGACCCCAATAGAGGTATGCTTTTGGAAGCTCTCATTAAGAAATCCCAATGGATTCTGATACGAACATTTGAAATTTGCCCTGTTCTGACTTTTTTCTGGTTCCCTGTCTAGAACGTGTAATGCTAACTACTCTTGACTTTACTTCTCCTTCATATCCCCTATTCACCAGTCAAGGACATTCTTTCCTTGGGAATCTTTTAGATAGACTCACTGAAGGGGTACCCCAACTGCCTCACCCTGCATCCCTGTTCAGCACAGAAGAAGCCAGAGCGGTCTGCGTTCTGATTCTGTATTGATAATTTGGGTAACCTCTTCAGATGGTGTGGTAAGAATAGAAGGTAAAAATTGGCTAGGCAGTTAGGGTAAAAAGACTGCAAAGAAAAGTAGACAGTTTCTTGGCTAAAAGTCAAAATGTCCTTGGGCCTCTTAGCAACATACTCTTTTCCAAAGGCCAAAAATGACCAAAGTATTTGGAAGCTCTTCTCTAATCCTTAAAAGATTTTAGGGTTACCGCTTCAGAGGGGAGAATGTTAGAGTAGCAAAAGCCCTGAGAGAGAGAGAGAGAGAGAGAGAGAGAGAGAGAGAGAGAGAGAGATGAAGTTGTCAGAAAAAAGTGATGGGGAGATATGGGAGGTGCTGGATGGGAAGGAGTGGGTGTGAGTTTGATCAAAACACCTTATATGCATGTATGAAATTCTCAATAAAGTTAAAAAAAGAAACTACCAACATCTATGGAATTCCCACTGGAGGGAACTCTATCTCCATGTTGTCACACAGCCAAAGAAGGTAGGAGGCACCTGAATCAGGAGTAGCTGGAAGAAACGCTTCCCTTTCATACACAAAGAACAACCACACTATTTTTGCTTATACATTCTATACTCTGGAATAACCTTGTTTTAATTTAAATATAATTAAAGAATTATAATAAAGTAATTAGGTAAACAGGCCTCAATTCTTTAAAAAACTCTACTTTTGCTCTTTCTGACCCGCAGGCCCCTCTCTCAGGGTTAAGTTGATCACACCCTCTGCACCTTGACTCCGCCAGCTGCATTCACCCTGCCATCTCCCCCGCCGGTCTCTCCTCCTAGCCTGAGCCCTGTCCCATTCTTTCTCTTGGTGCCACAGACACCTGGGGAATCACCACTGCTTCCTAATCCTTTGCATCCAGCCCAACTCAGTTCCTTCTTGGGTCCCGAGGAGCACTCTGGCCTGGGCCCTGCCCTTACCTCCCTCTGTTTCCCTGGGTCTGCACGACACGCAGGCCTCTCTCCGACCTGCGGGCCTCTCTCCAGGGGTAAGTTGATCGTACCCTCTGAAATGAAGGAGGAAGTGAAACACTCAGTAAGCCAATTAGAAATGGCAGGAGAAAGCCTCACCAATAGGATGAATGAAATGGAAAACAGAGAATCAAGACTGGAAGTTAAAGTGGACGAACCAGACCACTCAAGCAAAGATTATGAAAAACTTAAGAAATCACAAGAAAGGAATATGCAGGAACGGGGTGAAACCATAGAGACCAAACTTACCAATCATAGGCATACAGGAAGGAGAAGAAGCCCAAGATACTGGTATAAATCAGATCTTCAACAGGATTGTAGAAGAAAATTTCCTAAAACTAAAGAAAGACATGCCCATACAAATACAAGAAGCATGTAGAAAACCAAACAGACAGGACAAGAAAAGAAACTCTCCATGGCACAAAACAGTAAAAACACTAAGCATTCAGAACAAAGAGAGAATACTGAAAGCTGCAAAAGAAAAACGAGTAACATATAAAGGAAACCCATCAGAATTACAGCTGACTTTTCAGTAAAAATCATAAAAACCAGAGAGCCTGGATCAAAGTTTTCTAAATCCACAGATGCCAACCCCGATTACTTTACTTGGCAAAAATGTCAATTATAGCCTAAGGGGAAAGAAAAATCTTCCATGACATAAATAGGCTGAAAGAATTCATGTCCACAAAACAAGCCCTTCAGAGAGTTCTTGAAGCAATACGAAGAGCTGAAGAAAGGAATGACTATGCAGAAGGGGTGACAGAAAGAATTTCAATGAAGGTATAGCTGTGGAAATGAAACTCAACAAACACAAAAAGATTGAAACAATTCCATGTATTCTATCAGACCATAATCAATAAAGCTTAAAATCAACACCAGAAAAAAAACCAGTAACCACAGGAACACATGGAGACTAAACAACACACTCTTGAATGATGAATGGGTCAAAGGAGAAATTAAGAAAGAAATAAAAGTATTCCTGGAACTAAATGAAA
>NW_008352270.1:3514984-3515851 GCF_000622305.1 Nannospalax galili | reverse complement strand
ACAGATACAAAAAGATTGAAATAATTCCATGCATTCTATCAGACCACAATGCAATAAAGCTTACAATCAACACCGGAAGAAGCCTTAATCATCACATGAACACATGGAGATTAAATAACACACACCTAAATGAACACTCCTAAATGATGAATGGGTCAAAAGAGAAACTAAGAAAGAAATAAAAGTGTTCCTAGAACTAAAAGAAAAGGACAATACAACAGAACAAAACCTGAGGGACACGCTGAAAGCTGTCCTTAGAGGGAAGTTTATAACTCTAAGTGCCTACATCAAAAAATTGGAAAGAACACAAATAAATGACTTAACAGTGCAACTCAACACACTTGAAAAGCAACAGCAAACAAAACCCAAACCCTGCAGACAAGAAGAAATAACAAAAATCAGAGCAGAAATCAATGAAATTGAATCAAAGAAAACAATACAAAGAATTAACAAATCCAAGAGCTGGTTCTTTGAAAAGATAAACAAGATTGACAGACTGCTAGCCCAGTTAACCAAAAGATAGAAAGAGCACCTCCAGATCAAGAAAATAGTGATGAAAGGGGACACATCAAACAGACACCAGAAAGATACAGAACATTATAAGGGAATACTTTAAAAACCTGTATCCTACTAAATTTGAAAACCTAAAAGAAATGGACGGTATCTAAAGGTATGGGAACCACCAAAACTAAACCAAGAAGAGATCAACAGCTTAAACAGACCCATACCACAAAAAGAAGTTGAAACAGTAATACAAAATCTCCCGGCTTAGAAAAACCTGGGCCCAGAGGGATTCACAGCAGAATTCTACCAGACATTGAAAGAAAATCTATAACAGCTAACACTGCTTGAATTATTCAAAAAGAT
>NW_008352270.1:3513436-3514544 GCF_000622305.1 Nannospalax galili | reverse complement strand
GCCAAAAGTTCCATCAGAAAACTCCTAGAAATTATTAACATGTTCAGTAAAGCGGCAGGTTACAAAATTAACCTACGAAAGTCTGTAGCCTTTCTATATTTCAATAACAAGCAATGAGAGAAAGAGCACATGGAAACACTCCCCTTCAGAATAGCTGTAAAAAGTAAATAAATAAAATATCTCAGAATAATCCTGACCAAAGACATTAAAGAACTCTACAATGAAAAATTTAAACCTTTAAAGAAAGGGATTGAGGAAAATATCAGAATTTCGAAGGGCTTATTATGCTCATGAATTGGAAGAATCAATATTGTGATAATGACCATCCAACCAAAAGTCATTTATGAATTCAATGCAATGCCAATCAAAATACCCATGACATTTTTCACAGAACAGGAAAACACCATCCTAAGATACATATGGAAGCACAAAAGATCTCGTATAGCCAAAGCAACCATGAGCACTAACAATAATTCCAGGGGGATTACTATTCAATGCAATTCCAATCAAATCCCCAGGACATTTTTCACAGAATTGTAAAAAACCATCCTAAGATTCATATGGAAGCACGAAAGACCTCAGATAGCCAAAGCAACCCTGAGCACTAAGAGCAATACCAGGGGCATTACTATATCAGATTTTAAGCTGTATACAGAGCTATAGTCATAAAAAACAACATGGTACTGGCACAAAAATAGACATAGATCAATGGAACAAAATTGAAAACCTAAATATGAGTAAATGCAATTTCAGCCACCTGATATTTGACAAAGGGGCCAAGAATATTCACTGGAGGAAAGACAGCATGTTCAGCAAATGCTACTGGCAAAACTGGATCTCGACCTCTAGAAGAATGAAACTAAACCCGAATTTTTCACCCTGTACAAAAGTCAATTCCAAATGGATCAAAGACCTCAATGTAAAAAGCCTGACGCTCTGAAACTGTTAGAAGAAAACACTGGGAAAAACCTACAAAATATAGGTGTAGGAAAGGATTTTCTAAACCGGACATCAATTGCTCAGGAAAGGGCAAAAATGAACAAATGGGACCTCATTAAACTAAAAAGCTTCTGTACATCAAAGGAGGCAACCAGGGAAGCGAACAGAA
>NW_008352270.1:3489753-3512926 GCF_000622305.1 Nannospalax galili | reverse complement strand
TGAAAATGTGGTTCATTTATACGATGGAGTTTTACTCAGCAGTAAAGAAAGATGAAATCATGAAATTTGCAGGTAAATGGAACTAGAAACTGTTGTACTAAGTGAAGCAACAGACTCAGAAAAAAAATCGACATATGTTTTGCCTCATATGTGGATCCTAGAACCAGACTCTGATAAGCAAGTATGCAACCAGACGTAACTACACGAATCAGGGTAATGGAAAGAAACAGGGAGGTAAAGGAAAAGAAATAACCTGAAAGAGAAGAACAGTAAGAAATAGGCCGTAATAAGGGAGATATGGATAAAAATTGGGTTAATCTAAGGGAGGGGGGAGGGGGGAGGGAAGGGTATACAAGGAACCTAGGGGATAAAGGGAAAGAAGGACCTTAAGAGAGGTAGGACGGTAGGAGAAGGGTATTATTAAGGGAGAAAGGGGGGAAATGGGGGCACCTTAAGTGGGAAAACAATGATGGAGGGGTGAGACAATGCGAGAGATAAATAATGCCTAGATAGTTTTGAAAACCAGAGGGAACCATATTACTCCTAAAACCTACTCACAAATTATACAAAGCAGATCAAGAAATATGTGTCTAGGTTTGGTTTATCTGAGAACAACTGGTCTTTGCTCAAGATTTATCTACATGACACACAGTATTTAAAAGTACCAGACTGGTGGAACTAACCTTCTTGGATGTTTAACAGACATACTTTGAGGCCTATAATAATTTGGTCAGAGGGACATAAAGGACACTTTTTGCTCCTTGCCCTCCTAGGTCGACTAGTTCCGGGGGACTATGAGCATCTCTCAAAATGTCCTGTATTTGTGCTGGGTCACCTGTCCTCTTGATCAAGGAGGCCGAGGAGATCTCACCAGATGGACTTGAGAGGACACTAATGAATCTCTCAGTTCTCAGTAATGAAGGTTCCTCATGCAGCAGAGAGCCAGGAACTCAAAAGGTCACATATAGCCTAAGTGTAGAGAATCAAGAGTCTGCTAAATGCTGGTCCTTGGACAGGTTCCCTTTATTAAACTTCTCCCACCCAAGGCTCAGGCACCGTCATGAAAAGGGGGCGGAAAGATTATAAGAACCAGGGAGGAAGTGCATGACCATAGGGAAACAGTCCTACAAGCTCCTGGGAACCAGCTCATATGATTCTATGGCAATGGTGTCAGCATACATAAGTCCCATGCAAACTCAGGCAGACAATAACTCAGCATAGAAGTGGGAAAATGAACAGCAGACCCGAATCTTATCTAAAGGAATATTGACAACTGATTGCTGCTAGATGAGGAACAGCTGACCTTCCTAAAACAAAGACCTCTAGATAGGCTGACTAGATTCACCAGAAGGGCAAGTAGTGGGGAATGGCTGGGGGTGCCGACAACACAGCAGACAGTAGCAGGGATATCAGAGTATAAGGGCTCTAGTCGGGGGAGGGAGGCTATGGGAGGATGCCATCTGGGAAGTGGGTGTATAGCTGAATAAGATGATTTGGGATATTCTGTGTGATATACACACACAGAGAAAAAAAATCAACAAATTTTAAAAATGTATTATATTTGAAGAGAAGTGTAAAAGTTTCCATCATGTTAATTAATAGACATACACAGGTGCCAAGGATCCGAGTGCAAACGATTATGACTAGTAATAATCAGATAAATACAGATTAGAGATGCATGTGCCAACATCTCAGTGTTAGTACTAAAAACGAGTCTTTCTGCAAGGAACAATATATTCTAACATGAAATGGAGATCTTTTTAAAAGGTTAAAAACTCATTCAATTTTATGTCTTACAGGGCTTATACTGAGTTCAATATTGTGTAACTGTATTAATTAAATTGTGAACCTAGAAACTTGCACCCACTTGTGAAAGAGATGTACTCTTGCTCTGGAGTGTGTTACTGAATATGTTAAAGCTGTATTGAAATGCTTCTTCTTATCATGTAGTTATTAAAAATTTAAAAAAAATGATTAAATGAAAAAACTTCTACTTTTGTAATAAAGTTCACAATTATAGTTTTTCAAATAAAAGTATCTTTGCTCATCTGTTATTTCTCAATAAATATTGTTCTTAGTATGTTTGTTGTGACAGCACAATAGTCCAATAAAGAATTACTTCTATTATTTATTTTGAATAATTTTTCTCACATTAAGCTAGCTTACCACTGATCTATAGAAATACTAAATATCAACATTAACTTCCCTACTTTTGATTCTTTCTTCCTTATTTTCCAGGAAAAACAACAGCTCTCTGGTTTTGAGAGTTGTAGTGGACATGACATATAATCTTTTAAAAATTAAATCCCAAAGGCAGGTTATTTTAAATTTATTTATTAATTTTTTGTCTTTTTGAGAAAGGGTCTCCCAGTAGCCTCAGTTGGCCTGGACCCAGGATGGAGACAAGGCTGAGCTCACAGAGACCTGCCACTTCTGCCTCCCAAGTGCTGGGATCAAAGGTGTGAAACACCACTCCTGGACCAAAGGCAGGGAAGCAGGGATGAAAATTGTTAGAAGTTAAGCAGTTTGGGCTTAGAATTCTTTTTATAAAGCATTACACATAGGCAATAGCAATACAATACACATAACAAAATGAAACCAAGGGAAAGCATCAAATTTTGGAGACCATGTTGCCTCTCCCCATATGCCCACTCTTGTCTATATGGGTGAAAGAAAGTGGGTTTTACCCAGAGGAGTAACAAGTTTTTATTCTTTCTAGTTCAGGGCAGAGAGTTTGAGTGGTGGCCTCCTGAGAGGAGACAGACACATTCTCATTCCCTTGGCACTACTGGCCTTGTACACTGGAAGGGGACAATGGCCAGACCAAAGTAAGATATGCTGCTGGCAGCTGAGATCAGCACAGAAGGCATGTCAGGATTCTCTGACTATAAGCATTCTGTGGGCTTATAATGATTCACGAATTCCTTCTCTCTAATTAGACCACCTACCTTAAAAGTGTTAATAATTAGTCTCATAAAAAGCTACTTGTGCAGCAAAACAAAAATATCTAAAGCAGAACAATGAGTTTAGAAAACCATATTCTCCCAAAAGAGCAGCTGCAAGTGAAGAGTGACAAACCCAAAAAGCTCTATGCATCACACTGAACTAATGAGCCAGAAAAACACCTGATTCCCAGAAATCAACAAAGAGGAAAAAAATTATTAAATTATGGCAAAAGTTTGCTATTTAAAAAAAAATTATTTATTTTTATTATATGTGTATTGAGTATATTGCCTGCATGTGTGTAAGTGCACCCCATTGTGCAGTGCTAGCAGAGGTCAGAAGAGGGCATAGGATCCCTTGGAACTGGAGTTATGAATGGCTGTTAGCTACCATGTGGGTGCTGGGAATCAAACTCAGGTCCTCTAAGAGCAGCTAGTGCTCTTAACCACTGAGCCATCTATCTCTCCAGCCCCAGTTTGCTGTTGTTTTGAAAACATTTATAGATTACTATATACAAATTGTTTGATAATACTGCCAAGTATAAAACTTAGCATCTTAACATCATATTTGATTAAAGAGTTCAACTAACTGCACTTAATGAACTCACAAAAGTCTAAGCAAAATCAGGCATGGTGGGACATACCTGTAATCCCAGTACTTGGGAGGCTGAATTAGGAGGATCACAAATTCATAGCTAACTCTGCTTAGTTTATACAGCAAAGCCCTGACTCAAAACCTTTTTAAAAAATGAAAAATCTGCCCATAGTAATTTCCCTAATCACATTAGCAGCATATCTAAAACAGGTAGTCTGTTACTTAAGAATTAGAAGCAGAATAATCTGTATACGACCTGTACAATTCTTAATTATGTGGAGTTGATGTTTCCTTTCAAAAGCTCTACTTAACAGCATCTGTTAAAGATCTTAAAAAGCGGGAACAAGCCCCAAATAAATGAATTCTACAATGTATTCTGCCCTATGTTAACAGCATGAACATTAAATAATTTAAAAATTAAAAGCATGGCCGGGCGTGGTGGTACATGCCTTTAATCCCAGCACTCGGGAGGCAGAGGCAGGAGGATCTCTGTGAGTTCAAGGCCAGCCTGGTCTACATAGTGAGTTCCAGGACAGCTGGGGCTACAGGGAGACCCTGTCTCAAAAAATCCCCCCCCCCAAATAAATAAATAATAAATAAATAAATAAAAGCAGAAGAGCTAATAGAGAGTACTTCTCTTGACAAAACCTTTCATTATGACTTGGGATTTTATTCTTAGATTATTTGTACAAATTAAGTAAAAGCTAAATTTTGTTATCAACCTGCAATGCTGATTGGAAACAAAGACTGATGACCCACCTGGCTATCTCCTCTCGATGGGCGGTCCAATCTCGGATATAGTCTTCCTGTTCTTTAATCCGGTGCTTGAAGGAAGAACTAGCAGGCATTGCTGATCCAGTGCTCTGCATGCGAGTGGTTTTCAGGGCTGGAGAAGTACGTAGACGGGTATGTTTAGGGGAATTACGGTTTGATCCAAATTCATCTTCTGAGGTGGAAGCATAATCAGTAGGAAAGCGCCTCCATCTTGAATTTACTAAATTAGTTTAATTATTAAAAAAAGAATTATTATGTTATCATTTAAAAAAGATAAAATAAAAATCATGACTTCAAAAACACCATGAGAGCGCACACACAGCACAATTTTCAATAACTGACACGCATTCCTCACGAAACCCGTAAGTCTACTACTCCTTAAAGATAGAAACATTATACTTTGGTGAGTTAAAAACAATGAGCAATTAAAAAAAATTGAGAGATCATGTTGCTCTATAGTGAATAAACATTCAGATGAACACTTTACTAATGAAAAACTAAGCAAGCTTCATTCATTAATGTGTAACGTGGGTGTTTTTCAATTGCAAATACTTCTCATTTGAGTAAAGATATGGATGCTTTTTAGATGACAGCAACAACACCAACAATGACAAAAATAAAAAGGGAAAAGATTTCCTCATGCCACATGGACTTTCAACATGGAGATGACAGAAACACTCTTTTCCCAACATACAAATGTGCATAATTCCTACTGTGGAAATTATGTCTTTATGGCAGAAAAAAAAGTTACCTCTGTCATTCAACATCCTGTTATGCTATGGTTGGAAAAAATCTTTTTACATGGTAAAAAACACAACAAAGCATCTTCAATACAATTCTTTGCTGCTTTAACACTGAAAACATATGGTCAAAATAGACAATGGCATAAAATCTACAAAGCGCAGAACTACAAAAGCTATTCTCACAACCACTGACATTTAAGGCACAGGAGATACCAAGGATAGTCACATTCAGAAAGTGGCAATCACTTTCTTACTTACAGTTAGTAAAGACATTTAAATATGTTATTGCTGACACATTTGAAAAATCAGAAGACAAATTAATGCAGACATTTTACTAATGCTAATAGGAGAATCAAACATACAAGTCATTTGTGAAGCATAAACAGGTCTAGAAGAACAGATTATCTAATTCATGGTGAACTTCACAAGGGTAAGGAAATATTTAATAACTAATGTATACCTAGCACTTAGGTCAAGTGTCTAGATGGCAAGTGTTTAAAGAGTATTTTTGAATAATGAATGGGTTCCTGGATATAAATCATTTGCATTTCTAACCCAGAAACATGAGATGCTTTTGGTACTTAAAGTGCCAAAACAATGTAGCGTCTGCTGTAAGTTCCAAGTGCCACCAACACCAGAAGAGTTTTCTTTCTCCTTGTCTTTCTCCATTTGTCAGTCTCTCTTTACTTTTGAACTCAACCTAAGTTGTTTAGTAGACAAGTGAAGGCCAGAATTTCCTCATCCTTCACCAGAATATGTACTTTCCTGACTTTTCCTCTGAAAATAGTATTTTTCCTTGGAGTTAAGGTGTGTTGGTTCTTATATAAAACAGACATACACTGCCACCAGAGTTCACTTAGAACAAAAAGATCTTACAGGAAGTAATATGTAATAAATCAGAGCCTACTTATTTGTACTGATTTATACTGTTTGCAACTCCTGGGGTTAGTTAGGGTCTAGATTCATTGGAACAGAAAGATAAAGGCAGAAAGTGCATGGGTCTCCATAAAAGTATATATATACATGCACTGTATTTTTCTCAAGGGGAATTGTGACTGTTAATATTTCATTTTAACGTGATTTAGAATCACCATGGAAACGGAACTCTGGTTGTAGTTATGACTATGTTTCCAGAAAGGTTTAACTGAGCAGGAAGGACCCACTCTGAATGTGGTGGCATCATTCATGGGCTGGGGGTCCCAGATGGAACAAAAAGGGAAGTGACTGGAACACCAACGTTCATCTCTCTGCTCCCTGACAGCAGATATGCTATGACCTGTGCTGCCATGAATTCTCCACCATGATGGGCTGCAGTCTCAAAACACCTGCCCAAATCAACCCTTCCTTCCTACAGTTACTTTGTTTGGTATTTTGCCACAGCAGTGAGAAAAGTAACTAATATAGAGGACTTCAGTAGAATTTCTGGGTTGGACATTAAAGTTAATTTATTAACACGGACAATACCTTTATCCTATGGTAAATATATAATCATTCCTAGAAATGATTATATCATAAAATGAAGTTAATTTGAAATTCGAAAATAAGTTTATAGAATTTTTGTTTGTTTGTTTGTTTTGAGACAAGGTCTCTCTGTAGCCCCAGCTGGCCTGAAACTCACTATGTAGACCAGGCTGGCCTTGAATTCAGAGATCTGCCTGACTCTGCTGGGATGAAAGGCATGCACCACCACCACGCCTGTCTTAGTTTATACAAAATATGTAAATAACAAAGAGGTTTAGAAAAAGTTAAAAATATGGCAAACAAAATATGGGCAAATAGTACATTAAAATGTTTTAAACTTTCTTCAAACCTTTCTATTTCATGGAATTTTAGAACTGAGTAACCCTAGATGGTCTTTTTCAACTTATAAAGAAAAACTATGCTCAGAAGGACTAAGGCCATCAACTACCTCATTCCTTCATATTCCAAATATTTTACTAGTATGAAAAGTATTTCCATCTCTAACAAAGCTAATTAAACAAATAACAAACCCCAAGACATCTTCAACTTCTAATGGAATTATCAGTTTTCTGATTTTTACCTAGGTAGACTGAAGAAAAAATTTTTTCTTTTTATTGAAATTTCTGTATAATTAACAATTTACAGAACATAGAAATATTTTTTAAAACTACTTTATTATTTTAATTTTATGTGTATGAGTGTTATGCCTGCGTGTAGGGAAGTGCACTTGTGTTGTGCAATACCCTCGGAGGAGAGAAGAGGCTGTCAGATTCCCCTGGAACTGGAGTTACGGACAGTTGTTAGCTGCCATGTGGGTGCTGGGATTCAAACCCAGGTCTTTTGCAAGAACAATCAGTGTTCTTAACTGCTGAGCCATCTTTCCAACCCCATAATATAGAAAAAAAATTTTTTAATTTATTATTTTTATTTCATGTGTATGAATGTACTGCCTGTATGTATGTAAGTCTACCTGTGTTATACAGTGCCTGTGGCGGTCAGAAGAAGGTGTTGAATTCCCTTGGAAATGGAGTTATGGATGGTTGTTAGCCACCATGTGGGTGCTGGGAATTGACCGTAAGTCCTTTGCAAGAGCAACCGTTGCTCTTAACCACTGTGCCAACTCTCCAGCCCATAGAAATACATTTAATTCTATATTAGTCTTAATCTGACAGATTGATCTTACTAAGGCACTTAACATTAAATTGAAAATCTGTACCGAGATTGTTTGAAATATCACAAAAAATGTCTGAAATATCAATTTCCAGTTTATTGGTTGGTGAAGGACTAGTGAGCACATAAATTCAAATGAGAAAGTTCTAAGATTACCTTAATCTTTTAAGCCATATGAAACTTACAGCATTATAAAAATTATTTTATTTTTAGCTATAAAGTGTGCAACACACCCTTCTTGATGAAACTGTAAGCTATGTTTTCTAAGCTATGTTCTACAAAGTAGCATACTATTATTCATGATGTCTGGAATCAAAGTGTTAAGAACCCATAGCTAAGAATGCTCTTTTTTTTAGTGTAACTAAAACTTTGTTGATTCTAAAACACATTACAACTACAGATTTAGGAAAACAGACTTGAGAAAATATACCCTGTGTTTCCATTATCTATTAGAGTATTTTAGTGGGAAATTGAAGCACAAACAAGTTTTGTGTGTTTAATTACAATCATATAGCCATGAGATCATTTGGGGAGGGGAAAAAAAAATCCCTGATATTGCTCTGTTGTTTTGGCGTCTCACTTTGAAAATGTCACCAGTTGTGGTGGCACATGCCAAAACTTTTAGTCCCAGCACTTGGGAGGCAGAGGCAGGCGGATCTCTGTGAGTTCGAGGCCAGCCTGGACTACAAAGTGAGTTCCAGGCCAGCTTGGGCTACAAGGAAACCCTGTTTCAAAAAGACCAAAAAAAGAAAAAAAAAGAAAAAAGAATCAACTCAAGCTATGCATACCTATCATTTAATTTCTACAATTTTTTGAGATTTAGAATAAAAAAGGTAAAGGAAACATTCTTAGAAAAATTCCAAGAATAGAAACACAACATTTTCTAAAATGTGCACCTAAAACAATAAAAATCAATTACTTTATTATTAGTAATAGTCGTATAAGTTTTTGAGACAGAGGGTTGCTATGTAGCCCAGACTGGCCTGGAACTTACTGTAATCCTCTTGCCTTAGCATCACAAGGGCTGAGATTATGGGCATGCACCACTGCAACTAGCCAACTGCTTTATTTCGATAAGTTAGGGTCCTTAATTTTAAACATCAAAATCTCACTCAGAATAAATCTAGGTATTTCCACTTTAACTTGATATTGAAAATAAATCAAAATATAGGGGAATGGCAAATCATTAAACTCTTGAAAACAAATTATACCAAGGACGTATAAAAGAACTGTTATCAATATTGCAAGACATTTCCAACCATTGGTGCTTACCATATAATTTTTTAAAAACTTGTTAAAGACATAGTCCAAAATATGGAGTCAAAATACTACATAACAATTTTTACATATGTCAATATGGACACTATCACAGGGATTAGATAACTCCAAGGTCTTTAAAGTTTACATAGAGGATAGGAGTATTGACCGGAATGATTTCACATTCTTTTAAGTCATTATTTCATTTCATTTTCCATTCAATATAATAAAATTATCTTAAATAGAAATGTCATAGCACCAAACCTAGGGCAGGTTATTTCATCTCCTGGCTTCATAGTTCCCTAAAGTAAATATCCCCTTCCAGATCTTAAATCCCATGATTACAGTTATATCATATACTGTTAATAAGTATAAAGAATGATTATAGCATTTATCTAAATTTTCTCTCAGGAATTATATTGAGGAATGCAAGGATTTTTAAAAAATTGTTTTAGATACAGAGAACTGAATATCAAGTTCAATACTGAAAGTATAAAAACTGTATTAGATTGTCTATGTATAATAAGGTATTTTATAGTTGTTTTTCAGCCTTGCTAATGTCACATTTAGCCCACCTCTTAAAATAAGCCCCTCATGATGAAGAATAAGGAATAAAACCAGATTACTTATGTGGTAAGAGCTAGTCAATCAGTAGAGAAGGAAAAGTTTCTTCATGCTATTTATATTACAGTTCATGTTAAGATGAAGAAACAACTATCTTAATGTACCTAAATGGTGGTGAGGTGATAAGCAGTGTAGGGAAGAAGTCTTATCAGGATACACACCACAGAATGCAGCACAAAAGGAATGTGAATTAAAGAGGTAGAGCCATAAGAAACAAAGAACAATACTAAAACTGTAGTTACTTTTTAAGTATCTGGTAATAAATTCATTAAGAAGCAACCAAAGAGTGACATGTGAAAACAAAGACCAGAATCATAAAGAAAATGTCATTTATCTTTCAGGAACCATGACTGTATGTTCTCCAGTTTCAATCTCTATCCAGTCCTAACACAGGCTATAACTGTCATTACCAAGTCCCCCAACTAGCAGAGATGGAAAGAAAATGAGTGTATGAAAGCAGCAGTGAAAAGGAGGGATAGAAAGCGAAACACAGTAAAAGTTACAAAGCACCACTGGCTTTGACTCTTGGAGGATATATGGTAGGTAAACCAAGCAAAAATAAAAGGAATATTATACACCAATTTTTCCCTCCACTCTTAAGATGTAGTGCTCACTTAGACTTGCTTGTAAAGAATCATAAACCTTCAAGTCCTCTAAGAACTGATCTCTCCCACTGGTCTTTTCAGCCACGCCCAAACATGGGAGTGATTATGAGGTAACAAGACCGTGCTTTCAGGATACACGTAAAGAGCTACTTCACTGCTGGAGTCACACACCTTATTCTTGGTGGTTTCAGTTTTGAATATGAAGCACAAATGTGCACTAGCACGTCAATGCTGTGGGACAGTAAGTAGCTTCTGTAGTCACATTCAGCTAGCTAATTACTACAGTTAAGTGTTATAACAGTATTTTATGAGACAATGCTCACAATTAATCTTCTTCCACTGAAATAAATGAAGTTATTTTTCACCTATTCCAACCTCAAATGTATATGAAACATTAAAAAATCAATTATTTCCTTTATCTCCAAAAAGACTTAAAAGGTATACTGCTTCTTAAATATCTGATTTTAGAAGTGTAATATGATTTAAGAGTCATTCCTAATGTTATTTTGACACACATTCGATGTTATCAAATGAAAAATTTAATCAGTTCAATGAATTTATTTTGAAACTGATATCTTGCCTCAAGACTTTAAATGGAAGTATATTATGAATTTTCCATTTGAATGGGGGGTTGGAAATCAACCCTCTAAATTTTAACTTTTTTCTTAAATTATACTGGGAAAAGAAGTAGAAATTTAACTCTTAAATAAAAAGCCCCTGGACAGAACATGCTAATGGTATTAGAAGTCTGGATCCAATTTACCTGAAGGAGAACCATGAGTCGAGGTCATACTTTTGACCTTGGAGTCTGATAGTCGAGAGATACTGTTAGCTCTAGTTCTAGGAGAAAATTTATCTGATGGCATTAGCCTGGCTCCACTTCTAATGATGGCTTCTGCGGTGCGGGAAGAGGCACTACTTCTAGATATTGTTGCTTCAGAGTCACTACGGGCGGATAATGAACCAAGTCTTGTTCTTCGAGGCTGAGCCAATAAATCAATCCTAGAGATGTTCCGCCTTCCTGTGGGTGGCTTTGATGTGGAACTTGTGGTGGACACTTCCGAAGCAACAGATGCTTTATCAGCATCAGCAAGTTCACTGTCAGAAGCTTCACCTAGTCTAGCTCTACGCAGCAGGGAAGTCCTGGTGGGACGTGGCCTGGGGAGAGTGGTTGATTTACTGGATGAACCAGAGGCAACAGGAGAAGTCTTTGATTTTGTTCCTTTGCCTCCTTCCAGTTTGGAATGTATATGCTCATCAGTTGAGGTAAGTGGAGTCCTTCCATGAGATTTGCAAGAGTATGTTTCCTGGTCAGACGACATAATATCAGAGATGGCAGAATGAGGTACACTAGAGGTCTGGTCATCATCTGTTAAATCTACCGAAGGCTGTCTGATTCTTCCACTGGACTGGACAAATTTTCGACCATCTGCTCTTGCACCTACATCTGTGGAACGACTTTTTGTTTTCTTTTCAATTTTCTCCCTAGCACCTGATTTTGTAACATCTTTGGAGGGAGAACTGGTGGAACACCGATCTTTATAAAGACTAGTGAAACTCTTTCGCTTTTGTGTAGACTTTCTTTCAGTCTCTCCAGTAACCAGACTAATTGTACTAGCTGTATCCACATCAGATTCTGGTGAGATAGAATTATCTCTATTATAACTGGGAGTATCTGGGCCTTCATCAGTTCTATTATTATCTTCACGCAGTTTAGCTTCTAGAAAAGCCATTACTGCTTCCGTGTCTTTTAGAATCAAGGTTGTGTCCATGCTTGAATCAGTATCCAAAGAGTCACTTCTTTCTCGTAGTCTACTTGCAGATGCTAATGCTAAGGAAGTAGGTGTTGATGAATTCTGCTTATTTATGTGGGGGATGAGTTCTATGGGTATGTTAGAACTGGGTTTTTCTATAGTGAAGCTCCCTTGTCGTACTAATGACTTGGAAGATTCTCTCTTGTCTCCTTTTGAAGTCTGACTTTTCAGAATCTCCTCAGCTTTTCTTCTCTTGCTCTCACTTTGTATTACTCGCTCTCCTTTGCTTGTTGAAGGTCCTGACATTTTTTCTACAAGCTGGGACTCTTGCTTAGAAGACTCCTCCCTACACTTATCGATGTGGCCTGTAGAAATTTTTGAAGACAATTTTGTAGGTGTCCACTGGGCCTGCTCCTTTTGTTCTTGTTGCTGTTGGATTTTAGCTAATGTCTGTTTCACCAAAGATGTTTCTTTATCATTTTCATTCTTCTCCTTGCCAGAAGAGCTGCCTGCGTGAAGGAGGGCTTTACCATCTCCACTTGTGGCAATCTCACCATTCACCACCCTGCTCACTTTACCTGGGCCTCTGTCCACCTCTTGTTTCTCTCTTGGGTACACGGGGGTGGGTGTTTCTTTTTCCTGCAGTTCTGTGTCTTGCTTTTCCCCTATCTCTGACCTCTGCGTTGCCACCTTTGCTCTGGAGTTCTCAACGGCCTTTTCTTCATTTGGAAGCTGGGGGAGAGTTCGTCTCCTTCTTTCTCCTTGACTAACCAAGGATGTTGCCGAGCCAGTAATTCTCAGTGAAATGCCAGCTTCACCAATATCTGCCTCTATAGGACAAAACACCAAAGCAAAAATTCATTAGGGCAAGAAGACATAAATAAAAGGAGTTATCATTATACTTTGAGGTACAAGTTAACACACACACACACACACACACACACACACACACACACACAGTATAAAATGAATGCCATCACTGTGAGAAATCTGGACTTTCTAAATAAAATGAAAAAGGCAAAAATCTTAGCAAGGCATTAAAAACAAATACCCTGAAGCTGTTAAAAAAAAAAAAAAGTGAAAACGGTGAAAAGTGATAGAATATGTCATAGTTAGAAATCAAGGGACTTTTAAAATCATAACTTTCTGGTATATTAAGGCAACTTATAAAAATAAATGAATACTCTTTTTTTCAATTAAGCAGATTCCAATGCAAAAGTATATATTTTGATGCCACAAGGCAGTGACAAGGTGAATTTGGTCACACTAAAAAAAATTGTGAGTGTGAGGAACATAAGAGAGTCTTTAATACAGTATTTTGTATTTAAGTCGGTTGTGATGGCACAAGCCTTTAACCCCAGCACTTGGTAGGCAGAGACAGGCAGATCTCTATGAGATAGAGGACATTCTGGTCTACATGAGTTCCAGGCCAGACGGGGCTACAGGGAGACCCTGTCTCAAAGAAACCAATATAAATATAAATATTTATACATACACATATATATGTATGTATACATATTTAAAATGCTTTAAGTATGAAGTGATAATTTAGAATTCTATATAGTTATGAGGTACAAAGTGACATTATTATGAACCCAATTTAGAATAATTAAATCAGTACTAAAAAATCATGTATATATACATATATATGGTTCACATACAAATTATCACTATCTTCAGTTTATGATTATACTTTAATGGTATCTTCATGTTTTCCTAATATATTGGCCTATCAAGATCGATACGTAGTTTTATTTTCCACTTAAAAGTAAAAAATATTAAGTTTTAAAATCATACATGAATAGCAAAGTTAGCAATAAAAAAGTATAGTGCCAGGCTGGGCATGGTGGTGCAGGCCTTAATTCCAAAACTCAGGGGGCAGGAAGCAGAGGCAAGTAGATCTCTGAGTTCAAGGCTTGGCTGGTCTACCTATCAAGTTCCAGGCTCAGACAAAGTGACATAATGAGCCTCTGTCTCAAAAAAAGAAAGAAATAAAAGAAAAAAAGAAAGAAAAACAGTGCCTGAACATGAATTATTACACATTTGAAGGCATACTCTGTCTTTAGAAGTTTTAAATTATGATGGACACAAGAGTTTTTAAGGGAAAATAAACATTTTGGGGGCTAGATTATTCTTCAACACTGCAGAAAAAAAGACTTCATTATTTAGAAAATTTCTACTGCTTAAAATCTTTTGAAATACAAAATGCGTTTTTAAAAAAATCCAATATTGCAGCGAGGTGTGGTGGCCCACACCTTTAATCTCAGCGCTCGGGAGGCAGAGGCAGGCGGATCTCTGTGAGTTCAAGGCCACCTGGTCTATATAGTAAGTTCCAGGACAGCTGGAGCTACAGGGAGATCCTGCTTCAAAAAGACAAAAAAAAAATTCCAATATTGCTCATATGAACCTACAGCAATGCTGTCAGCACGCATAAGACCCATGCAAACTCAAGCAGAGAAAAACCCAGCAGAGAACTGTGGAAACAGGCAGCAGGCCCCAATTTTAGATGAAGAACTATTGGTAACTGATTACTGTTGGGAGAGGAAGAGCTGTTCTTCTAGAGAGTGACTGTAGATAGGCTGACTAGACCCCAGTGGATGAACTTTCACTGAGGGACGTCTGGGGACATTAACTTGACTTGCTAAGTCTTAACGCAAATGACAGAATGCATGAAATCCAGTTGGCGGGGAGCGGTTATTGGAGGGTACTGATGGGGAAGGGGATATAAAGAGGACTAAGATGTTCTGTATGAAATACACAAAAATTCAATTAAAAAATTTACAAAAAACCCATCAGAAGTATTAATATAGTAGAATTAAATATATACTTTGACTGTTTTTATTATAAACACATTGTAAATTAACTGAAAAAAATAGGAACCTATTTGAAACTAAAACATTCAGCTCTCATCTTACTAGCAAATATGAATACAGCTACTCCAGAATACTCCCTTTATAAATTTTAATAGTGATGACCAATTCTGCACTCATAATGCATTATTATAGCATTATAATTTAGAATTTTTTTTTGGTGGGGGTGTCTTTTTGAGACAGGGTCTCCCTGTAGCCCCAGCTGGCTTGAAACTCACTATGTAGGCCAGGCTGGCCTTAAACTCACAGAGATAGCCTGCCTCTGCCTCCCAACTGCTGGGACTAAAGGCATGTGCCACCATACCCAGCATATAATTTAGAATCTTATTATAACACTGGGCAATGAATACACTGGGTATATTTATACAATTTATTCATAAATTATATACTCAGCTGTTTCAGACAGTAACTGTGAACAGTAAAGATTGCATTCTGTAAATGTTCCATAGTTTACTGAAAATACACTCTTATTTTTCATTATTACATATAATATTTTTATAAATGCTTCCTGGAAAGAAAAAAGATCCAATATTTTACTTATAAAAAATTTAACACATAGTTCAAGCATAAAAATATGTGAACAAGTATATTTAGGCTTAATTTTCCTCTCACTATATGTTTAGCTTGATTTTTAAAAAAAAACCCAAAATTGTTCTCCGACCACTATTCTGAGAAGCGACAGTCACACCTCCTTCCCATGCATATCGAGGAGTTGAGGATGGAGGCAGGCAGTTACCCCTCCCACCTGAATCAGTCCACCTTAGCTGCATGTGGGGGGAGGGGCAAAGGATATATAAGGCAAGAACACCTAGAGGCACTTCTCTCACCATATTGTGGGGCTGCTGGGAGGTCACAGGATCTGTATTTGAGTGTGGACTTTATGGTGCAGTGGTAAATGTGGGGAGCCCACTCTTTTGTAAATAAACCCCTACCCTATGATTTGTTAAAATACTACTACTACTACTACTACTACTACTACTACTACTACTACTACTTTTAATCAAAATACTTAGAAAGAATTAGAAAGAAATTACCATTTTCTATAGTTGCAGACAATTCCATTAGCCTTTCTTCTTGATCATGCCTTGTATGATTAGCAGCCAGACTAGCCCATTGTGAAACCCAACGTTTGCTTCCAGATGATGTCCCTTCCTAAAGGAGGGAAACAGAATGAAAGAATTTGTTGATCTTGATGCTCATGAAAGAGAACTTCATTTTAGTCACATTAATATGTCTACAAAGCTAAATCTGGCTGGGCAATGCCATGCATGCCTTTAATCCCAGCACTTGGGAGGCAGAGGCAGGTGGAGTTTAAGGCCAGCCTGGTCTACATAATGATTTCCAGGCCAGCTAGGGCTAAGGGAGACCCTGTCTCAAAAAGATTAAAAAAAAGAAAAAAAAAAAAGCTACACCTGAATCTCATCTTGTTATGTGTCAATTTCTTCCTATCTGAAATAAAGATTCTTTAGCTATCTCGTTTAACTATACTTTATTATCATTCTGAATGTAGTATAATTTCCTGTAATTTTAAATACTAACAGGAGCAGGATGTACTCTAGAAGCTTAGAATTTACCTGGGCACCAGATGAGTGTAGATACTATCACAGCTTGTTGCAAAACCAGTAGAGTTCGTTTTACTACATTACAAGGAACAGAGAGTCTAAGGGCTATTACCAAGTTATCCTCTAGTTGTCTTGCTCTAGAAAATCAGACTGGTTTTCAGCATCTCAGGAAGCACCAAATCTGCTAGCTCACATCTGAATAGATTTCAAAAGTCCAAAAGCCCTAGACTTCTCTCTACAATACTTTAACACTTCTAAAAGGAGTCAAAGATAACTCATTCTCTATCAATTTCTCTACACTCAGTTTGAACCCAGATCCATCTATGTTTAGATCTGTCCTTAAAGCAAATATTTTTTGAACCCTTATAGTGAAGTGGTATAATGGCACTGAATTCATTATATGACTCCGTGAATTCATGGACTTACCCTGGTATTTCTTAACACTAGGGCAATCTAGTCATTCAATTTCGTAGATTAAAGAGTGCATAGAAAAAAGAAAATCATTATAAAAATGATACCTTTCAAGCTGGGCCTGGTGGCATAAGCCTGTAATTAGAGTTGAGGCCAGGCTGGGCAACCTACTGAAGTAAAAAAAAAAAGGGGGGGGGGACTGGGGATATATAGTTCAGTGGTAAAGCATTTGCCTAGCATGCATGAAGCCCTGGGTTCAATTCTTTGTACAATAAAAAATAAATAAATCAATAAGACACCTCTCATTAAAAGCCTAAGTATTCACATAGAAACTAGAATGCCAATTAGGAAATAGAAACTATGACAAAGTTTATTTTGAGCTATTTAAAACATATCTTATTCAAAACAGCAAATTTACTTTATTAATTAATGATGGACAGGCTAAGTTGAGACACTGATGAAGTAATGATTTCACATACATAATATACTATATGGTTCCAAGAATAGGTTAAGATAGTTAAATACAGAGAATTACATATTCAGAGAAACTTAAAGGATACTAAACTCAGTTGACTCCCTGGAACTTAAAGGATACCAAATTTAGTTGATTCCCTGAACTCCCTTCCAGGGTTTTGTAGTACCTGCCACATGTGTGAAAGGCAGTGTAAGACCACTGCACTATCCACAGCAGGGTGGTTTGGCTACTGTGCCATTCTTTGCCTGACAGGCTCTAATGGCCTGTCAGGTGGCTGCGCAAAGGCAGGAACATGTTGGAGCTGTATGAATTTTACGTGGCATGGATTGAGGAATAGAGGAGGGAATCTAAAATCCTTCCCTGGCTTTATCAAAATATAAACACCATACCATATATAACTATTAATATCAGCTGCTTTCAGTCACTAAATTAAACAGCTTGTAAAAGAGAAACGAGAATAAAAATTTGCCAAATCAAAGGGGAATAAAGAACACTAAAAAATTGTAATTACTTTAATTTGCAGGAAACGGCAAACCAAAGAGATAATTTTAACACTAATCAATGAACATTCAGGTCTATTAATTTGTCTGTAAAGACATTTTATATTTGCATGATATAAATAACATGAAGTACAAATACAATATTATATTCCTCGATTTTCTTTTATTTATATTTTATCTTTATTTACCATTCATTTATTATAATTAATTAACTCTTTTCCTGAGAGGTAGCATAGCATAACGAGTAAGAGAAGTAACCAAAAAATCGAGATCAGGCTGGGGAGATGGCTCAGTGTGTTAAGACGACTTGCTGACCAAGCATGAGGACCTGAACTGGAATTCCTAGCAGCCACATGAAAAGCTGAGCATGGCTGTGTGCTTCTGACATCACCAGTGGGGGTGGAGATAAGCAGATGCCAGGAGCTTACTGTTCAGCCAGACTAACTGAAGTAGCCAGCCTTGGTACAATGAAAGACCCTGTCTTAAAGGAATAAGGAGAGAGCGATAGAGGAGACATTCAATGTGCTCCTCTGGCCCCCACATATGTGCTCAATACCCCCCCATATCCATATACTGCCCCCTCAATAAAAAGAAAAAAGAAATCAAGGTCACTTAAGGTTCAAATTCTGGTTCCATAAACTACTAGATGTGAGACCTTGGCCAAGTTAATTTCTATGTACTTCAGTTTCCTTGTTTGTAACATGGCTTACTTGAAGGCTTCTACTGAAAGTTACTGCCTATTTTCTAAATAACACTTCTGACTTACATAAATATTTTACATTTTATTTTGATACATCAAATATAGTGGAATTTTGATGCCATAGCTATGTCAATCAATCACCCTAAGCAATTACATTATTCTAATTACATGCTGGCATGTACTACATTGGCATTTACTGCAGTATCTATGAGGCAGCACTGTCCACATGTCTCTTGTCATGACATGTCTTCTAATTCCAAACACATAGGTCGTTGACAGTAAAAACAATGTATATTTCCTGTTTTGTCACATGCTACTCACTTAACAACAATGAGCACATAGCTCATTACTTGCTTACTGAAATGTAATTATTTTCCTCACTACTTGACACTAAAACGAAAAAAACGAAGTCCAAACTGCTTCAGGTTTTCGTTAATTTCTAAAAGCACTTCACAAGGAATCTATATCAATCATGTAAAGTAAATTCCAATGGTGCAAACTTACATTTTATGCATATAAAAAGAAATGCATACCTCTGCGTTATGAAAGCCAGGTGTGCTCAATGGCTTTCTTTCTTCCATTACTACTGCAGCAGAACTGAGAGCCCAATCTTTTATCAGGTCTTTATGCTTTTCTTTAATAACAGGCCTATTATAATCCTGATTGTCATCTATGCCAAACACCTACGAGGAAAAATTTGTTTTATAATGAAATGAAAAGTCTGAGTACCAGATTAATATGTGATGTCATCAGTAGCATGAGAAGCAAATAAAAATATCCTATGTTAACTTTACCCAAATTTCAGGGAAGCTAAAGGTAGTCTCATGACAGGGCAGCTAGAGCAATACTGGAGAGGAAACCAGGCAGTTTAGTTCATGTCTATGTGACTATCCTGTTTTAATAGTTAGCAGATATTATGGCTAAAATTACATATTTAAAATACTATATCTGGGTTATTAAGTGACAACAATGTTGCTATACATTACAATAATGGAGTGTTAGGAAAGTACTTCAGCATGTTCCTTTTTTCTATTATTTTGGAGAAGCATGTTAAAAAATACAATCTGCTTATTCTTTGTTTCTGCCTAAAAAAATTTACATCTGTAAGTTAAATTTTTAGGTATATTTCCTAAGGTGTCAAATTTTTCTTATATGATTTTCACATAGAGTATAACATAATTCTTAAACTGTAGTGGCAAAAAAGTCATTTACAGATTCCTCAGCCTACTCACACAGATCAGCTTTTTCAATAAGAAAATGACTGTTAATGGTAACACTTTGAAAAATCTCTAAACACAAGAGACAAATATTTATGTGACTTTTTTCCAGTGTGCAGGACCCCAGTCTTACTTCATATTTCCTGGAAAATACAAGGGCTTGGACATGGCCTTGCAAATAGGCTGGAAAAAGTTTTAGTCAATTAAACAATTCATTTTATTATTAAGTATGCATTCTGTTCCCCAAACTTATTCACTTAAACTTATTATTTGGGTTTTGATCATTACAATCAAGAAAAATATTCACTTGGCTTAGCAATTTCTAGCAATGATCTCTGCAGCCTTCCGTTCATGCAGGTGGAAAACACCTCCAGCGTGTAAAACTTTTTCTACCTTTTAGTATGATGTTCTCATCTATGGCTATGATGGGCAGCTTTCACAGCCACCTGGGACGTACGTAGCCACTGTAACTTGGACACACTGCTATACTATCACACAGAGAAAACATGATGGGCACATAGTACAGTATCTGATAAATTCTAAACTTACATTTAGTAAAGCAGGTATCCAATTTCTAAGTTCGCAGAAATTTGGAACTCTTACCACTAGATGGCCTTATTGCTTAATATTTAATTTAAAGCCATTTTTTCAAGGATGGTTTGAATTCTTTGCTTTACAAACAAGTTGTACATTATTAACTTTAAATCAAACATGACCTTTAATAGTACACAGAAACCAGTGCATAGAGGGAAAGAAATAAAAACTGCTTCATTTTGCTAAACATCAGAATGAGCTGAGCAGTAACAGCAGTGAAACATATGTGGCATACCTGTGTCTTGTGCCTTTAACTTAATCAGTAAAGAAAGCATATCAGAGTGCTTAAATGTGTATGTCTTCTACAAATGATTCTAACCCCAGTCCCTTAACTGGGGTTATTTATTGGTTTATTAATTCTATATTATTAGAAAAAAAATGTGACTCTAATTTGGAAGTAAAAATGTAGCCAGATAGGATTCCTTACATTTTGTACCCCTTGGTATGCCGATTCAAGAGATTTTTCTGATTTGGTGATTTTTTTTGAATATTTTATTTATTATTTTTATTTTATGTGTATGTGTGTACTGCCTGCATGTAGGTAAGTGCACCTGTGTCGTGCAATACCAGCGGAAGACAGAAGAGGCTGTCAGATCCCCTGGAACTGGAGTTTTGGACAGCTGTTAGCTGCCACATGGGTGCTGGGATTCAAAACCAGATCTTCTGCAAGAACAGTCAGTGTTCTTAACCACTGAGCCATTTCTCCAGCCCCCTGATTTGGTGATATTTAATTATAATCAGATACAAAATTTGATTTCTTTAAACATCTAAACACCAATAGTTGCCAATAAATTAAGAATATTTTGAAAAGGTAATAAAACACACCCAGAACCACGCTTTAATGGGTGCTGAAGCAGAACAGAAAGTATTCCAGGAATTTTCTACAAGTTCCTTTTAAAGCAGCAGACACCTACTCATGTATCTGTTAAAGAAAGAGCAATTATTTCTTTTCCATACAGGCAGTAAAAGCAGTGTATATTTGTTTTGTCAAGAGCAGAAGTATTTCTGTGTGTCAAGACTTCATATTTCACTTCCATTATTTATTTTTATTTTACTTTTATTTTGAGGCCCAAGCTGGCCTCAAACATGACAATCCTCCTGCCTCAGCCTCTCAAGAGATGCAATTACAGGCATGAGCCACCACACCCAGCATTTAAAAGATATTGAAACATTTAAGAGAATAATGGCTAGTTCAGTGTGAACTGTCTGCATTCATTTCTGTGTTTAGGTATACAACATCCACTTGTGATACCTTTCATGTGAAAACAAAGACTAGTTTGTACTTCAAAAAGCAATACATTCTGACGTATGATCTAATAATTGGAAAGAACTTGAGGGTGCTTCAAAAACCAAGACCTCTTTGCTAGTTTTGTCAGCTTTCATTCTAGACTGTCACTAGGGGACTTCACCCACATGTAAGTAGTCATGACTTCATCTACTAACCACACAGAAAGCGGCTTGCCCTGTCACCACTGACAATGCAGGTATTTAACACGGTTGTTAGCCCCAGGCTCATTATTCTCTCTTTTCCCCACTCTGACCTGGTGTCCATCAAAATTCTAGACCTGTTCAATATAAAGTCGAGTTCTCTCTCATCCAGCCAAAGTTCCTCAGGCTGGAAGTCTGCAGTGGAGAAGAGGCTATACACTTGTCTAATTGTTATACTTCTCCTCTCCTAGAATCTTGCACAGGAGCTTGCCATCCATTGCCAATTCTCGCATGGCAGACAGAAGGACTGGGGCCTGAGATTGTTATGATAACTCATTTACCTCAGACGGGTGGTGTGTCTTTGACGTGCTCCTACTGCTCCCTTGATCCAGGTAAGCCCCATCTCTACCTGGGGGACACTTATGATCCTTCTCATGGACTTGGGAATTGGGGTAAGAAGACAGTACCTTTCTCTCCACATTACTTCATGTTTCATTGAACAGGTTCTTAACCTTTACCTCTGAATATGTACATACAATATTTCATTGTAGGATATCTATAATGGACTGGATAGTCTAAATAATTTAAACAATCTGTTATTGAGATATGGCACTTACTAATTGTAGGCTACCAGGCTAGGTACTACAGAAGACTAAAAAATTTATGATGTAGTCCTTTAGTACCAAGGTCAAATATACAAACATAAAATACAAAAACATTATCTAAAAGAACCATGCAGAAGTACTCTACAATTAAAAGCAAGTTCTGGTGAAAACCAGACTATACTTTTATACCTTAAATTTAAAACAACTAAACAATCTCCAAATAATAACATACTACTATGCACAGTACAAACCAAGGATATGACAGTGATTTTTTTTCATGACCAAATTATCAATGTCATTATTAAAAGTTCAAACTATATAGCCCTAAGTCCACACTTTCCAAATCAAAAATGGGAATGGTGAGGACAGGGAATGGTGGTACATCAAAATTTAAAAAAATATTTTATTATTTTTATTTTATGTGTATGAGTGTATTGCCTGCATGTATGTCAGTGCACCCATGTTGTGCAATGCTGTGGAGGTCAGAAGAGGGCTTTGGATTCCCCTGGAACTGGAGTTAAGGACGGTTTGTAGCTGCCATGTGGGTGCTGGGAATCGAACCCAGGTCCTCTGTAAGAGCAGTCAGTGCTCTTAACCACTGAGTCATCTCTCCAGCCCCATGGTACACCAAATTTAAGAGCACAGAGTTGAATTTCACGGGTGCTTATAGTCCACTTACTAAATAGCTGAATAGCTCAAAATTACATTTTACTAGTATTAGATACAGGAGATTCACTTAAGAAGTAGAGTTCAGTGTGAAGGAAGCAGGGGAGGGGGAACTAAAAAATAATACCAAGGCCTGCACTACTATCCTCAGGCCTCTTGGGGAGCACCACTTCTGGAGCTCTCCGCACCGGGACTCCCTAAGCCTCATTCACCCTTCCAT
>NW_008352270.1:3461709-3483473 GCF_000622305.1 Nannospalax galili | reverse complement strand
AAAGAAAAAAAAAATAATACCAAATGTAGGACAAAATAAGAATTTCGTAGCAATAATCCTTAATTTAACTAAAATTATTTTCGATTGGGGGTGAGCTTACTGGCAGAGTGTATGCCTAATATGAGGCCCAGCACTGAAAAAGTCCAAATCAGTTGAAATTCAGATTTCATTTTCTCAATTCTAGCTACTCCAGGTCTCACATCTACTTTGCATAGCTGGTTACTCTCCCCACTCCCCAAGCTGTCCCCACCCCTACCTTGGGCCTAGAACCCCTCCTGCTCATCCCACCTGAGATCTCTGGGTCAGCCTGACAAGTAATCTCTTACCACTCATTGAACAAGCTTCTTTTTACCTCAGACAGAGACTATTACATAGTTCCACAACTGATCAAATGCAGAGAATAAGTGTCTGTGAGGTGCCCAGCCCTAAGTGACACATCTACAATATAACCTCTACACCTAAGGCTCAGGGAACTTAGTGGAACAGGGGGCAGAAAGAATATTGATATATCTTTCAACTGTCACTAATGAAGCTTCCTCATGCAACTGATGGTGATTAACACAGAAAGCCACAACTGGCTAAAATGTAGAAAGTAAGGGAATGTAGAGCATGTATCCCTGGATAGGACTCTCATATTAGACCTCTGCCACCCAGGGCTCAGGGAACATTGTGGAAGAGAGGGCAGAAAGACCTAAGAGCCATGGGTGGTGAATGATCACAAGGAAACAGAGTCTTCCAGGCTTCTGGGAACTTGCTCATATGAACTTACAGCAATGGTGACATCATACACAAGACCCATGTAAACTCAAACCAGACAAGAGAAATCTCCCTTCAAGTTGTTGGTCAGGGTAGTTCAAGAGAGTCCCAAAATAATACTGGCTATTGCCACAGCCCTTGTCTCCCAGAACTGCTGAAGATATCAACACAACCTGCTTCTGACAAAAGACCTGGAGCAAGTGAACTGGAACAGACCTGGAAGCCTCCTCCCAGAAGACTAGCTCTCATAGTATCAAAAAAGTACTATATAACTTGCAAAGAGAGAAAAATCAACCAATGGTTTACCTAGCTGTAAAGTCTATGAACCAAAAAAACCATGACTGGCCCAGCAAAATTTCTATTGGTATAACAGTGGCATTTTTATCTTAGCGGTAACCAACAACTGTTTAGCTGAACTTAAGGTCCACTTGATAGGGAATCCATGCAGGGCACTGTAAACATAGCCAGGTTTTTATAGTTGGAGAGGCCATAGACCCTAGGGAAAAACCCACTGCTGCCACTTTCTTAACCAATGTAATTTCACTAATGTATTTTAAAATAATTATCTTTAAATTCATAGAAAAGAAACTTCCAATTTCTCCATATTGTTAATGGGCCCCCTAAAATCTGGATGCTTATCTATGACCATTTTCTCCTATCTTTGTCCCAAGCACGTTTTTAAGCTGGTGGTGTTAGCTATTGGGAGGCACTCTTCACTTCTACTACACAGGCAATTTTACTGAAATTCATACATTTCTTTTTTCTTCTGACCCAATTTCCACTCATCTGTACTTAACATACTATTATCAGAACTAAGCTTATAGCAGACAAGTTTTAAATTGCACATTTTAACACACTATTTTGGGATCAAGATATAAACTAGTTTCAGAGAAAAAAAAATACAGGAAAATTTTGTGGGGACCTTGCTGGATTTAACCAAAATACACTGAAATAAATAAGCTTATATATATTCATATATAAACAAATAAAATAAAAGCATATCAAACCTTTTATTTCTCATTTATTTCTCATTTATGTTTTCAAAAGATACTTATAGTCTACCACAAACAAGAAAGTTCATTGTAAAGATGGCAGACAGGAAGTAAATTAGATAGAGGCTAACTTCTATAGAGAAAACAGAACATAGTACTCTGATGGAAAGATACAAGAGGTGGAATGCTGGAGCTACTTTAGGGAGGTCAGGTAAAGACTCTTTAAAGTTATTATAAGAATGGAATTTCTTTAGCTGGACAAAAATGAGTTATGGAAATCAATGGTACTCACAGTTGTACGTTATGACTGTATTTAAAACACTGAAATATACATTTAAAATGCTGAAAATGGCAAACTATGTTATATATATATAAAATGAAAAAAAAAAGAACTGAAAGAACAAATAAGGTGAATTATGAGGAGACAGGCTGGCCAAGAACTCAAGAGCTTACAGGAAAATGGAAAGTCCTTCAAGCGGAAAAATAAATGAAATCTTCATATAATAACATAAGGAAATGGAGCAAATCTATTAAAATTAGACTTTTAATGGAGAAGTAAGCGTTCCCTCAGGTAGCTTTGAAAATTAACATAGTAGAATAGTATCTTATGCCTGAGAAGGAAATGGAAATAGTTAAAAAGGGTTGAGAATTAGATCAAAAGTACATATGCCTGGTAAAAATTGAAAAATAAAATCTAGCAAAGAGAAAAATAAGTGATCATCAAAAATCAAAATGCTAACTCTATATGAAGATCTATTATTGTTCAAGGCTTTTATCTGAATTACTCTTTTAGTTCCCATACACATCTGGATTTATGAGTGGCCTTCAGTCTGTCTATATATCTGTTTGGCCTTGACACAAATTTGTGTGTGTGTGTGTGTGTGTGTGTGCGTGTGCATGTGTATGCTTGTATGCACATGTGTGTGCATACACGTGAAGGCCAGAGGTTGATGTCTGGTGTTTTCTTAGATCTTGTTCCACCTTATTTTTTGAGACAGGGTCTTCTCATTAGCTCATTTAGATTACCTACCACTGAACTTCAGGTATCCTCCTGTTTCTGCCACCCCCTGCCCTGGGGTTACAGATGTGCATTGCCACCCTTGGCTTTACACTAATGCTGCCATTCCAGGATCCACTGCTTTCCTTGGGCCTTCTGACTCACCTCCTATATGTTCTATATGCTGAGTTTTTAGTCCTGTTATAGTGCTTCTGACTCTGGATTCTTTCCTGATACTTGCTGGCATAGAACTATCCCTGACCTCTTTCTGACAGAAGAGAATATGCTAATAACAGGGATTTAAGGGAAGGTATACTGACAACAAAGGACAAAAATAAAAAGGAGAAGAAAACATCTGGCAGAGGCACTATGGTATGAAATTTAAGAGGAGAAATACTACTTTGAAAAGCCCATTACAATCATCTATATTTTTTATTGTTCATTTACTGTTTATTATCTTCCTATTCTCACAGCAAGGTTTTCCATTTAGCCGGGAAGGCTAGGAAGCAGTAGCCCTGGCAAGATGGTGTAGTGGAAGAAGAAACTGCTACCTGACTGGTTCTCTGGGAAGGTACCATCACAGAGGTCAAGGTGCGGAGGGATTGGGGAGATCATTACCATTATTACAGTGGGAGATGGCTTACTTTGAGTCAAGCAATAAATAATGTATTTCTATGTAAGCTTAGGCATAAACTTTAAGAAGTCTATAAACATCAGGAAGATTACAAAAGGTCAATGTGGTGTTATCTATTGACAGACACAGAACAAAAACAAACCAAAATGCAGTAATCTCATAATTTACGCATTAGAGAGGAGGGTATCTCAGAATTTTTAACTGAACATAGAAAATCAAGCAAACAGCATTTTGGCTTGGTCATCTCTTTAAAGAAATCTTATTTTTAACTGACCACAACTGAGGAAAGATGGAAACACATGTTCTGTTTATCTTTAGACTCAGGATACAATGTATTTTGGGGAAAACTAAAAAGGCATTTGGTTCTTACCAAATACTTACACATTTTGACACTGTTTTGATTCCTATATGACAATGTATCTCCTTGGTTCCTTTTCTACTATATTCCTTTGTCTACCAAGGTTGGTGCTCTTATTCTGTCTCCTTTGGCTCTACCTATTCTTTGGTTATCTCTCCTTACTCTGTACTCAACCATCCTTTGTTCTCTTATAATCCCTAGTCTGTATTCTTAGCCAAGATCTCTTGCTTTAAGATTCAGAGAGCTATAAGCAAATGACCAAATGACATAACAGCAGCTTTTAAGCAGCTTTCCCTATTTCTGGCCTTTCCAACTTCAACCCATATTTTGTAGTTCTGACAGTGATTGGTCACTGCCCTACTCAAAAGTTTTCAGGGCCAGCGAGATGGCTCAGTGGATAGGGACCACCAAACCTGACCACCTGAGTTCCATCTCTGGGACCCTCATTGTGGGAGAAGAGAATGGCCACTTCCAAGTTGTCCTTTGACCTCCACATGTGTGTCTGGCACACAAACTCCCACTCCCTACACATACACACAAGCCTGAAGCATTAAAACAAGGGACTAAAGTCCTTAATATGATAAACAAGGGGCTTCAGTATGTACGTAATTCCCTCTCTCCAAAGGTAATTGTAGTTCTCTGAGCAAGTCCGACTTGCTCCCATGCTTTGAAGACTAGTCTATAGTTTTTGAAAATTCTGCCCCTGCTATAACTATTATGAGGTTGTATTACACATGTTGAAAACTAATTTAGCTGCCAAGTTAAATCTGGTATTCATTGAGCGTATTCAATATGCTGATACTAAGTTCCTTTAGCCATAGGGCTTATAATTCTCTTTCTTCTGTAGGGGAAGTAAGGAAACAAACACAGAACTAGTAAAGTTGTGATAATGCTTAATATTAAAAGGGAAGGGCAGCAGTGGTGAGTTTAGGCTGGGTAATGAAAGCCTTCTCTGATGAAAGGATGCTTAACCCGAGACGACCTTACCTTTCGGACATTTTTACACCCCTTCAACACATTACACCTCTCAAAGCATTCAACATACTGTTTTAAATTTATCTGTATTTATATCCCACTGTATACTCATTTCTTGAGGGGAAGAATAGTCTTTTCAATGTGAGAAATCCTTTCTTCATACAAAGTCTGGCACAGTACAAATGGCATCAGCTACTTCTTAAATTCATGGAGTGACAAAGAGCTCACATCAAAGTTTTAGGAACCACAAACAGTTAAGTAGAACAGATGTTACAAGTTCCATTCCTCACACTCAAACCTCAAAAGAGGAAAATAGATGATGGAGCTAATCCAGACAATTCAATATGATGCCTATTAGCTACTCAGGCTCTTCCCAAGTAATGCTTATGCCTCAGACTGTCTCCTCTTGGCCTGCTTTCTCTGCATCCACAGGTCACTTCATCTCACTCAGAGTTCTGATTCCCGGCTCGCTATGTTTTTTCTCCCAGAGACTGACTTTAATAAGCTTTACTCTGGCTTCTACTTTTAACTATACCTACTAGAATCTCAGTTCTCTTACTCTTGACAGTCACAGGACAATCCAGTGACCCTTATTTTCTCCAAATGGTTTTCAGTTTTCTAGTTTATACAAATGAAGAGTGGCTGAATTAACTAGTCACATGATGCTATTATTGCTTTACAATGAACCTTGCTCAAACATCTAGGGTTTCTCAATTCTGAAAGTGATCATATAACTTTTTCTTAAATATGGGACACTCCTTGAAAATGAAAACTGATGCTTAGGGTAATTTTGTGCAGTAAGTATAAACCAGATTCTTTGATCCCCTCAATGCCAAGCAGTTTCTCAAGGAGGCCCATTTACAGAAATGTCTTTTTTTTTTTTCTTGGCTTGTTTGTCTTGGCAAGGCTGGTCCCTTGTACTGTAATGTCCCATTGTTTCACAGTTAACCCTGTCAGTGCTCAAAGAATTTTCTAGGACATGCCAGGACTTTGGACAAAGAACTTCCACTTCATATATGGAAGTTACTAATATAAATAATAATAACCCAAGCTAATCATCATAGGACTCTCATGGTCGACATTATGAGAAGTCTACTGTGTGTTTTTGAATTCTCACTACACCTATAAAGCATCTCTCCACTTTACATATAAATGACACTAAAGCGTAAGGAGGCTAATATACTTTAACGCATATACTAGTACACGCAGAGTTTATACACTTAATCCCAGGCATGTTTGCTGCAAGCAGCCATCTTCTGAACTATTGTTAAATAACCACGACTATAAAATAATCCTTTAATGAAAAAAAGGGGGAAATATCTACTGCTTTTTAAATCCTATATTTCTCTTTTAACAACTATAAAATATTGATTACATAACACTTATTTCCCAGACTAGTGGGTCTCTAAAAGTCTACATTTGTGTCACTCTACAGCAAAATAATTTGATCATTTGATCAATACGTGTTATGTTTGGAAATTATATTTAGAATTAAAAGTGAACATAAGTCCTAATATTTTTTTCCTGCATCCCAAATGATTAGGTATCTGGCCCACTCCCTGACAAACCATTCATTCCTAAGCTAGTGCATTCCAAACATTAATGCACACAGAAATTGCCGGGCTATTTTGTTTTTATATAGATTCTGATTTAATATGTTTGGCTGGCCTCCTAAGTGATGTCAAGGTTGCTCACTCATGAAAACATTTTGAGTAACAAGAATATAAACAAGGGATTAATGTTTGCTATTTTCTAGGAGGTAAAATAAATAGTTGATCTAAAGTCAACCATCTACTTTCACCACAAAACTGAGATGTTTTAGATCATACAACAATCATCAGATACATTAATCAGAACAAAGAAATAAATACCTGAAATGTAGGTATTCATTATGACTTGGAATAAGCCTGGCTAAAAAGAACAAAATACATAAAAACTGACTTTGTTCTGATATCACCAAGAAAGAGACAGAACAGCAAAGAGGAAAAAAGAAAACATGGACAAATTAATTATAGTGCATGCTTTTCATCTGCTTCCAAAGTGAAACTGGGCAGAAAACCTGTTCACATTTATATTTATGTTAATAGAGTTAGTGCAATCTACTTTGTTCAGTTTTGACATAAATAAATGCAAAATGACAAAGTCCAAACCATACTAATTTTTAAAGTCAATCAAATTTATACACCTTTAGAAGGCCCAAATACTTTAAATGTATAGTACCTAACCTATGAAACTCAGGCACATTCAGAATATAAGCAAAACGAAAGCAGAAAACATTTTGGTTTTAAAGTTTTCCAACTGCCTAACAAAACCCTAATCCAATACCACCAACTACATGAAAACATTTCATATCGACTCTCCAATAATATCCAATAGTCAAAATCCCCACACAACTAACATCATACCCAAATTTCAGTTATTTACCTTGTCAATCATTTTTCTTGCTTCCACCTCCTCACTGTTGGGATTCTCTAACTCAATGGTATAAGTACCCTTGTCACTTTGGTCATCATCATTATCCTTTTCTGAAGGAGCAGAAGTAGCTTGATTTTTTAACATTTTATCCATCTCCTGGCTTGGTCTGTGCCCAAGACTCCCTGAACTTCTTAATAATGCAGTTTGTAGGAAGGGTATTGGCACCGATGGCTCCTCTGATTTCTGTTTTAACAATTTCCCATGTGGAACACCATGCCCCCCTCTGTGATGCGCAGAGCTAGTCTGTAAAGACAAAGAAACCACTTTGGCATCTGCTGTTGGAGATTTTGCTTTTTCAAGTTTTGTATGTGGTGCTGAGAAAGTAGCTTCCTGACATAAGATTCCTGTACTTTGAGTAAAAGAATATAACCTTCTTTTTCTGGAATGGTCTTCATCAAAGAATTTAATCATAAAAGCAGTTTGACTTACAACAGCTTGGTCTTGATGCTTTTCAGTAGACTGGACCTTCTTTTTCTGTTCTGAGTGATGGCGTCGTAAATGTTCCTCAAGAGTTGCACGCTTGCTACAGCGCCTGTGCGCCCCAGCATTCTCTGAATCGCTCTGTGTACCATCATCGTGTTTATTTCCTGGACACAAAAAAGAAATCACATAATAGAGAAGAAAAAAAAATCAATGTAGAAAATTAGAAGTACATACAAAAGTGCTATTTGTTTTGACATCCTCCCCCTTCCTAACCCAAAGTCATATGTTCTTTTCAGTAACAGGCTCTGCAAACTTCCTCAAATGCAATGGTTACATTCAAATTTTATCAAGCAACAAGGAAGTCCTTCAGAAACAACTGAACGGGATGAATTTCTCTAAATCCTAACTTTATAAAGATTCATGAGTGCCTCAAAAGATAAGCAGTGTTCCACCATCTGTCATAGTTTATATTTGTAAGTACAATACATGTTAATTTTGTCTTTGAATCTTCAACTTTTGGTAGCAATAAAAACAAACAAACAAAAAAATCACCTGATTCTAACACAGAGATGAAAAAAGGTAGGGGCAACTGAAATGCTTATTAAACAGAGAACACAAATGGCATAAAAAATGGAGTATAACCTAATTTATGACAAGGCTCAAAAAATTTGTAGTTCAAAGAGTTAAAGGATGCTAAAAATCCTATCAAAGAAAAAGGAAAGCCACGACATCCTTTCAATTAAGCACCTACCCTACTGTGCAAATAACATGGTGCTAAATAAAAGCAGATATCAGGTCCTTAAAGCATACATATAGTCACATTAGAGATGTATGCCTAAGGAAAACCATTTTTCCAAACATTAGAATGTAGTTGAACTTTGAAAAAACAGTTTCCAAACAAAGGTTTCTCTATTATCAGAGCAAGTAAAAACCAACATATAGGTAATTAATTCTTAAGAGTTTTGTTAGGGACTGGGAATAACATTATAAAAATTACTTGATTTTTTTTTGCTTATTTAAAAAATTTCTCGCCGGGCATGGTGGCGCACGCCTTTAATCCCAGCACTCGGGAGGCAGAGGCAGGCAGAACTCTGTGAGTTCAAGGCCAGCCTGGTCTACATAGTAAGTTCCAGGACAGCTGGGGCTACAGGGAGACCGTCTCAAAATGACCAAAAAAAAAAAAAATTCTCTACCTAGATAAGCGTATTACAATAATCAAATAATTATTGTATTATTACTACATCAAATTATTGAAAAGTCAAGATAAGTATATCAGAATAATTGAATGTTATTTTATTATTACTACACTAAATTATTGTAAAGTCAATAGTTATTCTATGCATGTTTGAGAGGGAATCAGGTTTTAAATTCTTTGGAAGTTAAACATTGGCATATTCCAATCTGGCAGAAGTAATCTTTAAGTATTTCTGAGCTGTGTACTTTAATGTGACCCTTCTAAATAATGTGCTTTCCAACAAGAGAATGATCAGAAAGCCTGATGAGGTGTATGAGTGGAGGAGAGATGTATGCCTAAGGAAAACCATTTTTTTCACGCTCACTTCTTGTTTCTAATGGATTTATAAATGACCAACAGTGGTAACAATTTAACGTAAGAGAGTAACCTGCAAAATGTGACGTATAGAAGAAATGAGAAGAGCAAAGAAGAAAGGAAGGGTGTCTTGAAAAAGTCTAGGAGGAGAAATGGGAGGTGGGTGGCATTCCTATCAAAGTGACAGTGATTCATACAGAAATCAAACATGACAAATACAAAACCCCTCAAATTATTAACCATCTAAAACACAATCAGAAAAGAAAAAAAAAGTGCTTAATTAATAGAATCCTGGCCACTGATAATGATCTAGGAATCACGTATAGCAGATGAAAAGCAAAACTAACATTTGCTAGTTCAAATGCGATTTTCACTATAACACTCTTTACAAGCTGTTTCACTCGTGCTGAGTAAGACAACTGAGTAAGAATTCAGTTTGCTAAGGTTCAAAAAGAACAAACTCTAATTTCCTATATAATAAGACCAAATAACTTGAAACAGACTAATATTCAAATGTTTTAATGAAGATGACCATTTTCCTATCTTTCCTGTAATTGCTATTCCTTCTAGCATTTGTATGTGACACAAGGCAAGGTGGTGAGCCATCTGATCAGAGCTGCAATCTTCTGTGTTTACTCAACAAAACATCACTAATTCTCCTTAACAGGTTTCTCTTCCTCTCTGCCTATCATTAACCATGCCTAAATATACTGAAGTTTATGATTTCTTATATTAGGTTAGCTGTCCTTAGTGAGAAGCTGTAGCTAAAAGCAGCTGCAACTCTCCTAAAGGGTGAAAGTGTATGGGCTTTGTGAACATTATTTTCCTCACTGTCCCAAAGCGCGTGCACTTTACTCTTGTAGGAGCAAGACATCTATCTATCTATCTATCTATCTATCTATCTATCTATCTATCCTATGCATCTATCCATGCATCCATCATCTATCTACCTACCTATACATATATCCATCCATCCATCATCTATCTACCTATCCATCTATCCTTCCATCCATCATCTATCTATCTACCATCTATCTATCTATCTATCTATCTATCTATCTATCTACCTACCTATCCATCTATCTATCTACCTACCTACAATTATTAAACTGATTTTAGCATTTGCTAAAAGTCTAGGTTTCATAAAATTGTTACTAATATGTAATTACATTTATTTAGAATCTGAATGTACCCTTTTGATAACTTAAATAGTAGTAAATCATCTAATGATAGCAGCTTTGATTTTTGGAGAAAAGTCAAATGTCACTTTTAAATACATATGAAGAAATAAGATGGATATGTTTAAGATACAAAGTGAGTTATTCCTGTGAAAGAGTTTTTTTTTGTTGTTGTTTTGTTTGGATGGCTTATAAAACAGCAAATGTAAAAGTAAAGTTCCCAGTAGTGCCACCATAAGGGAATATGCTTACCTAGAGTCAACTTCAAAGGGCAACAGAAATGTGTCTAATTTCTAGCCAAGGCTTTTTTTTTTGGACAGGGTCTCCTTAGCCCCAGCCAGCCTGTAGACCAGGCTGCCATGCCCAGCTAATTTCTGGTAAAGTGTTATACTACCTACTGACTACTGTAGAGATACAATGCTCATGTGGATACTAATGCTTCTGTATGTGATGAGGCTTAGAAAGAGGCTTGGAGAAGAACAAAATGTATTAAAAATGAGGGTTTAAGCCAGGCATGGTGGCGCACGCCTTTAATCCCAGCACTTGGGAGGCAGAGGCAGGCGGATCTCTGTGAGTTCAAGGCCAGCCTGGTCTACATAGTGAGCTCTAGGACAGCTGGGGCTACACAGAGACCTTGTTTCAAAAAGACCAAAAAGAAAAAAAAAAAAAGAGGGCAATTAACAGCAAATACAGAAATCTATTAGAATGAGTAAAATGACTGCTATGAAAGGATTCAATCAAGATTTTTATTTATTTTGTGTGTATGAGTGTATTGACTCCATGTATCTAAGTGCACCTGTGTTGTGGAATGGCCAAGGAGGACAGAAGAGGGCGTCGGGCTCCCTGAAACTGGAGTTATGGACTGTTGATAGCTGCCATGTGGGTACTGGGATTCAAACCTGGGGCCTCTGCAAGATTAGTCAGTGCTCTTAACCACTGAGCCATCTCCACAAGTCTCCCAACAAAGATTTTTAAATGGTTCCTTCCTGAAGGATCTTTTCAGCACGATCTTTGTATATTTAGTAAGAGTATGAGTCTTTTTTTTTCTTCGGTCTTTTTGAGACAGGGTCTCCCTATAGCCCCAGCTGTCCTGGAACTCACTATGTAGACCAGGCTGGCCTCTGTCTCCTGAGTGCTAAGATTAAAGGCGTGGGCTACCATGCCTGGCTAAGAGTAAGGGTTTTAAGAAGACTTAACAAATTTTCAAGGTACATGCTATCTCCTGTATTATCCTAGAATGAGTATTATTTATCCAATTCATATTAATGATTACAATTTATAAATGTGTTTTTTTCTTCTTTTTTCTTTCTTGAGACAAGGTCTCCCTATAGCTCCAACTAGCTTGGAACTTGCTATGTAGACCAGACCAGGCTGGTCTTGATCTGAGATCTGCCTGCCTATGCCTTCCAAGTGTTGGGGTTAAAAATGCAGGCTTTCAGAGTGCTCGGTGTCCCTATTCCCTATTGGCAATTTGAGTACCCCTTCAGAGGATGGCGTGATTAAGAATAGGAGGTAGGAATTGGCTAGGCAGTTAGGGTAAAAAGACCCCCAAAAATGTAGCCAGTTTCTTGGCTAAAAGTCAAAATGTCCTTGGGCCTTTTAGCAACATACTCTGTTCCAAGGCCAAAAATGTCAAAAGTATTTGGGAGCTTGTATCTAATCCTTAAAAGGTTTTAGGGTTACCTCTTCAGAGGGGAGGGAGTGGGCATGGATTTGATTAAAACACCTTATATGCATGTATGAAACTCCAATAAAATTTTTGTAAAAATTAAAAAAAGATAAAATGAAGGCACTGAGTTAAAAAAATGCAGGCTTTTTATTTGTGAACTCTAACCTACATATGCATATATATCTTAATTGTGTATAAAATTATATAGTATGAGTAAAAAGACCACAATTACATCTCAAAAGTCCCTATGTCAGGTAACTGCTGATGAATATAACTGAATATTGTAATAGGTACCAATAAAGGCTTAGGGTAATCACATGATCTGACTATACTGAGATGTCTTAGGAGCAAATTAGAAATAAGTATATATTATTATTTCTTCATTACTTGACCAGAAGTTCAGGCATAAGTTAATGAATGCTCGAAACCAATCATATCACATATGGAGAGGTCCCAGAAGAAGTGCTAAGAAAGAGAGAATGCCACATATGGTCCTTGACCTCAGTGAGTATTCCTATAGAGTGAATTAGCTCCTAATAAAGCCACAGAATGGTGAGATTCACAGATAATCATAATTTGTTCAGTATCATTTCCTTATTGATAACATATTAAATACAAGACAGTAAAACAAATTTCAAAATAAATTTAGTTGGTAAAACCATTGGGGAAAAAACCGATCAGCTGATATAATCAATATACATATATAAAAATTTTAATAATTTTGGTCAAGTGTTGTACTAATAAATCATATATAATAAGTAACATATAATGTAAGACTAATGCTCATAAATGAACATTAAATTATAATTTTTGTACTCTTGATAGCAAGAAAATTTAGATTTATTTAGATTAATGGACATCTAGTAAGTATGTGAAAACTTGTTTTGTAACTTCTAAAAATAGTTTGCAGTTCCAAAATATTCCATTAATAATGTGACTATATTATCTAAATGGAACTTTTAGCCTACATCAAATAGCTTAAATTTGTTCTCAACATCAAGATATGCTACTTTACTCAAAGCATGATAAAGAACTGTATATATATCTTCTTTAAATCAAGAAAATGATGGAAATTATTTTCTAGAGCAGTCTACTTGTGAAATGAATAAACTTTTATTACCACAGGAAAAATAACATTTAATGACATAAATAAAAATCCAGTAAAAGCAATGTGGTTTTGGCAAGAAAATGAAGAAAGACTATCTTGAATGAATAATCTGGTCATGAGCAGGGCGTATGCTTTAGAGCTTGACAATTAAATGTAAATTTTGAAAAAGCAGATGTTTTCTACTGTATAATTATCTAAATGTAGTTTGGTAACTTTGGAGACTAAATTTCCTTTGTGACACAATAGGAATTTCTGAAATTTACTTTACCTTTCAACCTTTTCAAATACACTGGAACATCACTTTTAATACTTTTGGAGTCCTCTTCTGTCCGTTCCCATACCATCTGAGGGGGATTGTTTTGAGCTAGCCAGTCAGCTACTTTGTTTTCCGGTGCCATCATTCCTGTCTGAATTCCAGGCAAGTCTTGAGTTCCAGGAGAGGACTTCTTTGACTTGTGGCGCTGATCAGAAGTAAATTTTGTCACATGGTCTCTAATAGTTACTTTTCCTGGGGTACTGTCATCAAATTCAATGGTAAATGAAGCATGCCCTGCACCTGCTGTATGGGAACTTGGTGTGTCCTTGGTTGGGATTTCATGAATAGTGCTCTCTGCTATTTGTGATGGCTGTTGAAATTCTTTTGTAGGGATTTCAAAATAACTTGGTTCCCTACAGAAAGGAAAAAGTACTTCTTCATTTGCTGCTGCAGACTGTTCCTCAACTTGCTTGGCATCTACGCTGTACCCTAATGAGAAAAATGAGAGAGAATTCAAAATATTTGGGAGCTTCTAGGATTTGAGGGTCAATGATAATGACCATTCACATCACTTTGAGAATTAGAGACAGATCATAGTCTGGATGAAAATCAGTGGCACTTATACCAGAGAAAAAAGTGTCTCAAAGATGAAAGAATCTTGAGTATTATTCAATCACCAACAAGAGATACAAGATGAGTAGCAGAAATGGCAAAGGATAGCAAAGCAGGTAAGAGGGATCTTGCGTGGATAGGGCCATAAATTCCAACATGGATAGAGATATATATATATATGTATTTGTCTATATATATACATATACAGATGTATACACATATAAAAAGGATAGAAAAAGTGTAAATTTTTCCTCACCAAGTCAGCAGGATGAGCTGTTTGAAACATCTGAAAACAAATGTGGTGCTCTAATAGAGACTATGAGGATGAAAACATGAAGTATGTAAGTGATTCTTTGGAAGCAGATTCCACTTACCATTCTCTATCATTATATTCAGAGACCCCCTTTTTTTTTTTAGGACAAAACTGGTATTACTGATGTGTGATCCTTGGAAGAAGACAGACCCATTTTATATGATAAAAGAGTGGTTAAAGATAAAGTATGTGGTTTGCTTGTAGCATGGGCGCCAAGCAACAGTACGAAAGAAATAATATGAAAGTAGAGTTGTTTGTTGCCAGCCAGTAAGTCTAGAAGAGACTTAGCTTGCATTAATATATAGCAGATGTGCCAGCTGCCAAAAAGTACTTAGAAGAAAGCTGAATTGAACGTTTCAGATTAATAACAAAACGTGGCAAAAAAGAAAGCAAATAGGGATCACTATTCTCCCATTACTTAAAACACTATGGAAAGATATGAAAATAGATGACTTCATCAATAAATATACAAAGGTATACAAATGAAAATGACAACTACAATACCTTGAATATGTATTATTGTACAAATACACAAGGAAAATGTAAAGATCAAATTGATCCTCGGTTGAAAAAAATGAAAGTATTGTCAAGATGGTCTACTATTGAGAATAAATTAAAGTGAAATATATTTCCCTAAGGGTTAAATATCAACTCTGTTTTCAAACTGAGTCATAGAAAATCAGTAACAATTTACTAGGAAGAAAAGGCAATGCAGGCAAACTAAGCTGGTATGAATTATTTTCTAATTGTGTAAAGTATTTACTCTGCTGACGTACCTTCAAATATTAAATCTTGGTACAATTCATCAGGTACTAGAATTGAATATAAGTTTTTCATGAAATTTTCTACTTTTATGATTAGAAGAATGAGGTGGTAACATTCTATAATCAAATCAAATGTGTACAATATAATATTGAAGGCATCTGGCTCCATTACAAAAATTAGAACAATCATAATCATCATTATAAATTGTCAAAAAATCTACGCAGAAGGCAAAGAGAATATTTAAGAATATTTAAGAATAACAACTTTCAGAGTAAAAATTATTTTTTTTAATTTACTGCTTATTAATAAAAATGCAAAACTTTAGGGGAAACTATGACTACACCAGGTGACAAAGGTAAGACAAAAACGAAGAGCAGACACATGGCCTTTGAATCATCGCACCAGCACCATTTGGTGCCTAGAGCAGTTTTAACAAACTTGAAAGGATCCTGAGGACATAGCTGTAAGGTAACTTACATAACAACGATTCTGAGTAACAGAGGAAAAAAATCTATGTTCTTAGCTTTCTTTAAGCTAAATTATTGTGCATTTCACAATAATTTGGTAATTGGTTTAACTTGGAAAAACAAAAACAAAAACAAAACTCCATTGTTTTTTGTTTGAAAAGCTCAACCATGTGGAAAATTCAGAATGTGAAGAGAGATTCATTTCCCTGAAGATAAAAACAGATGAAGTACGGTCCTTTTAGAACACTGGTATTGCCTGTATGTAAGTGCACCCATGTTGTGCAGTGCCTGAAGAAGACAGAGGAGGGCATTGGATCCCCTGGAAATGGAGTTACAGACAGTTGTTAGCTGCTATGTAGGTGCTGGGATCTGAACTGGATCCTTCGCAAGAGGAGACAGTGCGCTTAACTGCTGAGCCATCTTTCCAGCCCCACATGTAACATTGAAATGTTGAGACCAAGTTAGCACACAGAACAAAGATACTGCTAAACTGTAGACATAGCTCCCTTACACAATATTCATACCAAAGTAATTACCATAGCTTATTCTACAGAATTAGATTGTGCTTTTTTTTTTTTTTTGGCAGCATGGTAAGTTATCTGGAGATTCCAGATTCACAAGGACCCAGAAAGGGGCCTTTAAAAAATGATGAAGAACATCTTTTTTCTTGAATGCTCATAGTCCCTACAAAATACTGAGCTTTTAAATTTTAAAAATCAGTACCCAAGAAGCACATTTTTAAAATAGTATTTTGGGGTGTGGTAGTGGTGGTACAATTGTGCCTAGGGAGCAAATCCAGAGTCTTACACATGCTAGGGCAAGCATTCCACCATGGAACTATATTTTCTGCTTGCAAATCACTTTTTTTTTTGGTCTTTTTGAGACAGGGTCTCCCTGTAGCCCCAGATGGCCTGGAACTCACTATGTAGACCAGCCTCAAGATCACAGAGATCCACCTGCCTCAGCCTCCCGACTGCTGGGATTAAAGGCATGCGCCACCACCCCTGGCGCAAATCACTTATTTTAAAAAAAATTATTATTTTTACTTTATGTGTATGAATGTATTATTTACATGTATGTAAGTGCACCGTGTTGTGCAATGCCTGCGAAGGTCAGAAAAAGGTGTCAGATTCCCTGGAACTGGAGTTAGGACTGTCGTTAGTGCTATGTGAGTGTTTGGACTTGAATCCGGGTTCTCTCCAAAAGCAGTCAGTGCTCTTAACCACAGAGCCATCTCTCCAGTCCCACAAATCACTTATTTTTTATTTTTTAGTGGCTAAAATGCTTGCTACCCAAGCGTTCAGACCAGCGTTTATCCCAGCACCCACATAACTGCTGGGTGGGCATCAGCATCTGGAAGACAAACAGAGTGGGTCTCCAGAGAAAGTTGGCTAACCAGACTAGCCATTCTGGTGAGTTGTGTGTTCGCTAAGAGACTCCGCCTCAATTAATATGATGGAAAGCTATCTAGGAAGACACCTGAAATCAAGCTGGGGCCTCCGTATATACATGCACATGTCCTTACCCTTCCCACATGCATACATGTAGGATCACTGTTTTAAAAATTGGTCAAATTAAGCAAATTTGGTATGGAGTCTACAATATCTGCTTGTTTCCTAAAATACTTCAGGTCAGTACATTTCTTCCCCTATCTTACATTTTATTATTATTATATTACTCTTTTTTGTGTGTATGAGTGCATTGCTTGCATGTGTGTAGGTGCACCTGTCTCATGCAATTCCCGCATCAAATTCCCTTGGAACAGAGTGGTTAAGAGCACTGACTACTCTTGCAGAGAGCTCGGGTTCGATTCCCAGCACCCAAATAGCAGCTAACAACTGTCTGTAACTCCAGTTCCAGGGGAGCCAATGCCCTCTTCTATCTTCTGTGGGCACAACACGACATAGGTGCATTTATACCCATGCAGGTATTAACACTCATACACAAAAAATAAAAATAAATTAAAAAATTAAAAAATCTGAAAAGGTTAAATCTGAAGTAGTAGCATTCTTATATCAATATGAAAAAAGCAAGTACGTATCTTGTTCCACTGTTAATCAGGTGAATCTGACAAAACACTTAAAAACTGTAACGCAAATTATTTAAGGTTTTATTACCCAAAATAAATCCCAAGTTTATGACAGTGATTTGGTAATCTGACAGAAATGAGATACAGTGAGAAGAGGCGAACAAGGTGAAAATCACTGAGGAATTTAGTTTCAACAGGGTATGGTGGCACACACCTGTGTTCCCACCCACTCAAGAGGCTAAGGCAGTAAGATGGTAACTTTGAGACTAGTGAAAGCTATTTGGCAAGATCAAGGGTAGACTGGGCAAATGGAGAGTATTTTAAAATAATAATGATGAAAAAACCTAAACAAAACAAGACAAGGCTGGGACGTAGCTCAGTGGTGAGTATGCTTGCCTTGCACATTCAAGGCTCTGGGTTCAAGCTCTAGTACTAGGGGCAAAAAAAGGATTTTGTTTCATTAACATGGATGAAATTACTGGCAGATATATCATAGTTTGAAATTTATTGTATTATATTGAGTAGTCAGTTTTCAATGTCTTTGTTTTGGAGAGTTTGTTTTAAATCTCCACACCCTATGAAGTATATCCTTTTACAGTAATTGGTGTGTGTGTGTGTGTGTGTGTGTGTGTGTGTGTGATTACAAGACTAAACATCATCGAAATTGTAACTGCTTGTGGTTAAGAGCATGGATGTTGGTGTCAGGTTTGAATCTGAGGGCTGGAGAGAGGACTCAGTGGATAAAGTACTTGCTGTGCATGAAAAACAGAGTTAGAATCCCTAACACCCATAGAAAAGTGAGGCAGGTATGGTAGTTCACCTGTAACCTCAGTGCTCAGTTGAACCTGAGCTCACAGCTCAGCATAAGACTCTGCTTGATAAAGTGAAGTGTGCCAGGGGAGGACACCTGACTTCAACTGCTGGCCTCCACATCCACACATATACATGTGTGCTCAGAGACATGTGAACATATGTACACATGTGAACACACACAGAACAAACATCCCAAGACCATTATTTGCTACGTTTAGTGACTTTGGTAAGAAAATTAACATTACCGTGCCTTATTTCTTTTATTTACAAATGGGTAAAAATAAGAGAATCTTCTACTTTTAGATATCGCCTTGAAGATTAAATGCATATGAACACTTGGAAGAAGTGAATAAAGAATGCACCACTGAAATGTCAGCCATTATTCTAAGTCATGGTTTTTCAGGTATTTGGTACAGGGATTTCCTGCACCACAGTCATATGCAGATATCACTGTAATTTAGAAGTTAGTGTGGCAGACTTTCAAAGCTGTTTATGTGAGGGAGGGGAAGGCTACATTTTTAATGGCTACATAGTCATCAATATCAGACAGTTATTTTCATAACTTGGAATTGTTACACTGATCTGTGATTTCTAAACCATCTATTGGCTGATTTCTCCACCCCCATCCCCCCAAAGCAGATACCTCTAGTGAAAAATGAAAGTCTTATATAGGGAACTTGAAGTAAGAAACTCAATGGTTTAGTTATGGAGAGACTTAAAAAGAACAGTGAATGAAACAGTATCACATACCAGCAGTACAGCATCATTTAGTAATTTATACTGTACATATCTCTGTGTGAGAACAAGCAGCAGTTAGCCCAATTAGCCCAGTTTATGGGGGCTACACTTGGAGAGAACACTGAAACAATGCAATGGGACATGAGGCTCACTAGGGCTTAAAAAGTTGAAAATCTATTTGCAGGCAAAAGGAAGTCACTGTAGTTGTTTTGGAATAGTGAACTAAAGATCAGTTTAGATTTGCTATGCAAAGTGAACCGCAGTAAAGTTGAAGCTTAAGGTCAAAAGTGCGCAGAGGAAACAGGCAAAAGAAGTAGGTGCTACATTAGATAAAATGAGAACAAAAAGTTCAGATAAAGTAAACAATCTTGACTAACATTCATCTTTTTCATGTTCTTCCTTCCTAAAGGAACTGCTTCCTAAAAGAACTTCAATATTCTATTGTACCATTTTTCTAGGACACTGCTCATGTGCCTTAGGGAAAAATAATTCCACACTGGGCTTCCAGGTAAGCAAAGGCATTCTAAAGATAATCTCACATACTTTGCCAGAGATTGGGTTCAGAAAAGCCCATGACCTTTTCCTGAACCTATGAGAAGAGAAATGTGTTGAGAATTTTGGGGATAGGTCTTCTTCCTGGGAATTCTTCTGTAAGCAGAAGAATCTTTGTTCTTTGCTGTTGAATGTGATCAAAGTATTGTATAACCTTGAAAGTGGATAGTAGCAGCTTGGAATGTGAGGGAAAACTATGTACAGGAAGACAGAGACAGACCAGGTAGCACTGGTGCTGATACACTGCACTGAACAACCCCGAGAGGACTCAGTGAGGGGAGCCAGTACATTTCTCTCGCATTTAATGACTGGTAGCAGCTCTGTTATCTACATTGACGTTATATGAAATCATATGAAATAATATTTCATGCTTTCCATAAAGGAAAGCATTGGTTAAAGAAATCAGGAAGCAATGATGGAAAGTTATCTGCAAAGCTGAGGCACAATAAGATCTAGTTAAACACGCCAGCTTTTTAAAGACCCTGGTGTAATTAAAGAAAGAATATTTACAATCTTCCAGTTAAGAAAAGTGCAATGTTTATTTTGTGTAAATAAAGTCAAAGATAGGAAACTTGAAAGAGTTCTGATAGGATTTGTCCTTGCCTTGGAGATACAGTATATCTTCCAAACTAATTCCTGGTATTTGTGCTTAATTCTTCCAGTCCTGGATCCTTATCTGCTGTTGTTACACAAACTAGCTGCTCCATCCTTCAGTTCTGAACTCTTTCCAAAAAACCTTATGTGATAATTGATGTCTCCATTTATTCCTGGAAATCTTCATTTTCTGGACACTTGGGTTACCATTTAACCACACCACCAACAAATGTTTCCTAATTACTAATCTGAGGCTCTGACCGAGAACTACTTTTTTCCTTTGGTTGCTGAATTCAGTAATCGTGTTACTAATTAACCTCAACAAACTAAGCACACTGAGGCTTTAAGGAAGTTGTAATTTCACACATTTTTCTATACATAACAAAAATATTTTATGATCAAAATATGCTTCTGAATCAAGTAAACACATGTAATTCATATATACCTACTATTTTTGTCTACTTCTTTTTAATAATTATTTAAGACGTACTTAAATTTAAGTCCCATTTTGCCATTAATCAGTTACAATTTTTAACAATTTCATAAACCAGAAAAATATGAAAAGATTTTACCAAGATATTATCAGTGTTTTATGTGAGAAAAATAAGAAAATTTACATAGATAATTTTTCAGAGTAGAATGATTTTTGCTTGGACTATAAGAACTTACTCAATATGAATTTGATACCATAGTCATTGAAGTATTTTTACCTGATGTTCCAGCTTCATGATTTTTTTCTTCAGGTTTACCATTGGACTTGAAAGCTCTTTGTTCATCTACCTCATCATCCCCCCACCATGATGGCTGCCCATACAATGGAGTACCACGGGGCATAGCAGAAACATCTGAAAGGGAAGGGTAAAAATCACTCAAAAGCAGAAGAAAGAACACAATCCACTTTTTCATGATTGTAGAATTATTTAATTGATTAAGTAACAGTACTTGTATATGACCTTAAACAACTCTGACCATAGCTAAGTAAATGAAAATTAGCATTTACTGATATCTAAGCAATACAACGTGCTATAAATTATCCAACAGCTTTGCAAAGTGCTAAGAGTCACTAGAACAAATGATCTTTAATTGAATATTTAGTGTCATCAACAGAAGACACTAGTTGAAACTGTACAGTAATCGACAAGGTAAAAATGGAACCATTACGATCTGTGTCATTAAGGATAAAAGGTGAAACTAGACTCCCATCCTCAGACCTCTTGGGAACAACTTAGTCCCTTTCTTGGGATCCAGGAGCACCGCTTCTGGACCTGGCCCCGCCCTCACCTCTCTCTGCTTCCCGGGACCTGCACCACCGGGTAACTCTCCTAGCCTGCACTCCCATCCTCAGACCTCTTGGGGTAAGTCTATAGCGCAGCCCTCCGGGCTTTGATTCCCCAAGCCACATTCACCCTTCCATCTCCCCCGCTATTCTCTACTCCTAGTTTGGGCCCTGCGCCATTCCTAGTCTTGGGGCCCCAGACACCTGAGGAACCAATACTGCTTCCTGATCTTTT
>NW_008352270.1:3457485-3457844 GCF_000622305.1 Nannospalax galili | reverse complement strand
ATTCAATGCAAGGCCGATCAAAATCCCCATGATATTCTTCACAAAATTGGAAAAATCTATCCTAATATTGAAATGGAAGCACAAAAGTCCCCGGAAACCCAAAACAACCCTGAGAACAAAGAACAATGCCAGGGGGATTACTATACCAGATTTCAAGTTGTAGTACAGAGTTACAGCCATAAAAACAATATGGTACTGGCATAAAAATACACCCATAGACCAATGGAACAAAACTGAAGACCCAAATATGAACAAATGCAATTTCAGCCACTGGATATTTGACAAAGGGGCCAAGAACATCAACTGGAGGAAAGACAGCATGTTCAGCAAATGGTGCTGGCAAAACTGGATCTCCACCT
>NW_008352270.1:3435125-3455347 GCF_000622305.1 Nannospalax galili | reverse complement strand
CTGACGAGTTTGTATTCATGCTCAGATGCCGAGGAGCTCAGAAGGTGGGCGACTGTGACCAGTGATAGTCATGTATATAGAGATTAGAAATGTATGTGAAAATGTCTCAATGTCAATTGCCTTGGAATGAATTTTTCTGTATGAAACTGTGTGTTTTGACAACGAAGTGGAGATCTTTTTTAAACGTTGGAACCTCATTTAATTTTATGTCTTATAGAGTTTATAATGAGTAAAAGATTATATAAGGGTAATAATTCATCTGTAAACCTAGAAATGTACAGCCAATTTTGAAAGAGATGTACCCTAGCTCAGAAAAATGTTATTGAATAGGTTAATGCTGTTGTAATGAAATGCTTCTTCTAATTGAAAAAAAAATTATTTTATTAAAAAAAAACGTTTTATTGAAAAAAAAAAAGTGAAACTAAACTTTGACATGAGTGGACGTTTTCCAATCTTTTAGAACAGCACAGGGGTATTGTATAGTAGCTGAATTTAAGCTCATTGCTATCAAATTTTTAGAGTAGATGTGGTATTGTTTACAAATTTAAGAAACTGGTTATTAGAAAAGGATTATGAATGTAAAGCATCTTTATAGTTCTAGAGGATAGTAAGATGATACTCTATTGCTAGATCTAGAATTTTCCCTTTATTCTAATTATAATTCAAAAAATATATAGACAAATGTGATAAAAATAAACTATGTTTGTAACCTGTTATTTCCTTTAAATACTGAACTATTCCTCTTAAATATTTAAAGATATTAAGTATAACTATATGCAACTACCAAGTATTATGAATTTCAGAAAGTTTTCTAGTGAAAACACCAGCTACATTAAAATACACCCTGGAATCAATCGTTAGTATATATTATGTTTATATGGCTATGAACATGTTTTTCCAAAGGAGTTAGCTTACTATGATATATATTATATCAACAACTTGTCATATGTTGCTTGAGGTCACTGAAAAGCTAGCTCTGGAAGTAGGTTTGTCTCTTTTCTCCCCATTTTAGATCCAAGCATGTTTATCTCAAAGTGTCCTGCAAGATCTAAGGATGGGCTGGTCCCCCTACTCTGTGGTGGAGCGGGAAAAGTAAAATACTCTAAGAGTAAAAAGATTGTGCCCTTGAGCTCAGCTAGAAACTCAACTATTTCCAGCAGCTATTTCTATTGCTTATTCCTACTAAGAAAGCGTCTGCTGTGGGAAAGAGAAGGTGGAAGCTTAGCCATGGAAAAGGTCAGCCATGGCGAGAAAGCTCAACCAAGAACTCCAGGTGACTGTCTTAACATCCATAGTTTCTGCTGACATCTGACAATACCTTTCTGTTATTTGTTCTTTTTAGAAGCTCTACCCTTACCTGAGGGGCACTGTGCTTTGCCCAGGTCTCTCTCAGTTGGGCAACTCCAGCTGGCTGCCTTAAAGGGTCGTCCTTTTTTAGTTTCTGCTAAATGATTTGAGTACCCAATTTGATGCTGGGTACTCCCTCCTCTCCTCTTAATACATTCACTCATTCAAAACCCAAATATGGCTGTTGTAGCTCATACTCCTGACCATACAGAGCACTTACCCATGGCTTTCTCCTCAGATTTCAGGGCTTCTGTAGGTCTGTGCTGCACTTCTGCAGCGGCATCTACTTCCTTGGAATCTATGCTTTTGGCACTTGCCGATTTTGGTAATTCTGATTCTGAAGACTTTTGGGACAACTGAAGCTGAATGGTAAACTTCTCATGCTACAAAACATTTAAAAGTCAAAGTGAAGCTTCCATGAAAGAAACCAGTACTAGTGAACAGCAGACTAGCAACAGGATAGATTTACCTTAAGAGCTTCTTCAGGGACTCTCATTTCTCCTCGTACTACAGTGAAGAGATTTGTATGTAAACGGAGCTAAGGAAGAATATAACTTCAAAATTCTGATAATTGAGCTTAAAAATTGTTATCAAATATAATTTAGAAAATTTCCTATTTAAAGCCAAGTATAGAATTATTATAATCTATTTTGCTTACCTTATTGTTTATTTTTACAGTATTGGAGATTAGACCCATTAGACATTATACAGGCTAGACAAGTACTATACTACTGAACCACACCTCCAAACTTTAAAACATGTTTTTAGGGACAAGGTCTTGCTAAGGTGCCCAGGCTGTCCTTAAATTTGAGGTTCTCCTGGCAGCCCACAGAGTAGTGAGAATACAGGTATGTGCCTATAATAGTCCCTTTAATATTAAATACTACAGCCCCTTTAATATTAAAATAAACTTACACAAATAAACTGATTCATTTAAAAATACTAATAATTGGGCATGGTGGAGCAGCTTTAATCCCAGCTCTTGGGAGGCAGAGGCAGATGGATCTCTGTGAGTTCAAGGCCAGCCTGGTCTACATAGTGAGTTCTGGTCCAGCTGGGGCTACAGGGAGACCCTGTCTCAAAAAGACCGAAAAAAAAAAAAAATACTAATAACCATGCTCGCTTCAGCAGCACATATACTAAAATTGGAATGATACACAGAAGATTAGCATGTCCCCGTGCAAGGATGACACACAAAAAAATACTAATAACCTTAAAATATAACAAGTATTTCTAATCTCAGGAAATACTAGACCTCAAATAATCACAGCATAAAGAAAAATTTAACTTTACTAAAATCAAGCAAATTATAGGACTAAAGATGAAGAAAATTATATTGATACCTAGTCCTAAAAAAATGTGTCTTGTAAGTGGTTACCCAATATCAAATCCTGAGATTCTCATGAACTTTGATAAAAATGAAGTTCATTTTGCAGCTGCAAAGGAAATGAATGCTATAATTAGGGTTCATAAGAAACCACAATCCCCCTTTTCTCTATGCACTGAAATCAGCTCATATTATATTATCAAACAACAATTCTATACATACTAGAACCACGTGCTAGATATAATGAATGCTTTCATTATGGTGCCAAAACAACCATGCTTCTTATAAAAGATCTAATCATTAAAGATTAGATCATACTCCCTGCCATTACTTAACCTTGTAATAAATGAAATTTTATAACCATGTATCAATTTCTGTCCTTCCTTACTAGTTCTAAGTATTCATTAATCAGTTCAAAGGGAGAAAACTGTAATCATTGTGACTACTATGAGGGAAGAAATTCCCAATATAATGAACATATTAAACTTACTAACAAAACTTTTTAGAATTATACAAAACTTTGGTAAATACTCTGTTCAAATCTTATTAATTTTTGTTCTTGCTCTTTAAAGAACAAGGGGAGTGGGGGATGGAGAGATAGTTCAACGGTTAAAAGCACCAGCTGCTCTTGCAGAGGACCTGGGTTTGATTCCCAGCACCCACATGGTGGCTATAAACTGTCTGTAACTCTAGTTCCAGGGGATCCGATACCTTCTTCTGACATCTGTAGGTATTTCACAACACGGGTGCACCTATGTACATGAAGAAAATATACATTCATCCACATAATAATTTTTTTTTAAAAAAAGAACGTGGTGAGTAAAGAGACAGAACTCCTTACTCCCCCAAATCTAGTTACAGAATTCTAAGCCTTAAAAAAAAAAAAAAATCGAACTACATTGATTCCTGTGGCTTTGAAATATTAAAAATTCTTTTTCTTGTCATATATATATGCTGATACATATGGAAATATATACTTAACTAAACATTTAATTAAAATATGTAATAGCTTTTTTGCCTTAAAATTTAAAACAGAGGGTTGGAGAGATGGCTCAGGGGTTAAGAGCACTGAGTACTCTTGCAGAGGTCCTGGGTTCAGTTCCCAGCACCTACATAGTGGCTAACAACCATCTGAAACTCCAGTTCCAGGGGATTCAACACCCTCTTCTGACTTCTGTGGGCACTGCACTGTCATACTTACATAAGTATGGGTGTACTTATATAAATGCAGGCAATACACTCATACACATAAATAAAAATAATTTAAAAATTAAAAATTCATTACTAGCTTGAAAAAATTCATAGCACAATTACTTTTAAATAACATTTAAAGAGTTGACAGTGATTTTTATGTTTTCAGTTGAAAACATGACTGAATGTAGGCTATTGTGAGGACTTTCTGTGACGACCTCCTGAGAACACATCAACATTTTTGCTTAGGTTACGCTAGTATTCTCTCTGACCCATCATTTCAGTCAGAAAGAGCTTGAGAGGGGCCATCTTTCTTATGTTCAAATATTTTATGCTTCTTGTGTGTAGAAATGAGGAAGACCTCACCTGTCCCATTTGGCTCACATGATATGGCTATAAGATTTGAGACTGCTGTGGGCCCAACTTTCTTCTTTTTTTGCCCAGCTTTTTATAACTCAAAAGCTGTATCTTCTTAGTGGTGCAAACCTACATAGACTTTTTTCTTGTTAATTAAGAAAAATGACAGATACAATTACTTATGTCAGTAAGTTACAATAATTTTATTTCCTTAGTTTTTAATATAAGGCTATATGACTGCTAATCTAAATCATTTCTGTTCAATTCGTTCAAGAAGTGGTTGAACTAAAAGGATCATGGAAACTCATCTGCATGCTAGGAATGTGCTTTGAGAAACTACCCTTTACCTTAATGACAATCAAAATTGAGCAAAACAAATTTTAAATAGTTTTAGTTATTCCTAGGGCTATATCCTTAAAACACAAGTGTTGACATTATCACTATTAACTCACCTATCAAAAATTATTTTAACTCAAAATAAATGCCATACCCGACAAATCTATAGCCATTATTTTACTAAAATGGAGAAAAACAAGAGTAGTTCCTCTAAAATTTAGAATGAGACAACTCCATTTTCATCTACTATAGTGCTCAAAGTCTTAGCTAGACCAGTAAGAAAAGAGAAAGATATGTACGAGGAAGAAGTCAAATTATCTTTCTTTGCAGATGACATGATTGATTCTATACTTAAAAGATCTTACAGACACCAATCAAATCTCAGACCTTGAATATGTTTAGGAAAGTTGCACGATATAAAATTATCATAGAAAAATCAGTAGCTTTCTTATATACAAATAATTAACTTGTGGAGAAAGAAATTGGGGAAATATTTTTATTCACAACAAGATCCCCCGCCAAAACACTTAACTTTGGGACATATCTACTCTATAAAACACCTTAGGAGGTAAAAAAGCCTTTTTCAGTGAAAAATTTAGACATTGAAAAAAGAAACTAAACATAGCAGACCATGGAAAGAACTTCCATGCTCCTAGACTGGCAGACAATATCATGAAAATAGCTCTGTTACCAAAAGTAATCCACAGACTTAATGCAATCCCAAACAAGATCCCAATGTCTTTCTTCACGTATCTCGAAAAAATAATCCAAAAGTATGGAAACACAAAAGACTATGAACAGTCAAAACCAATTTTAAGTAAAAAGAATACTACTCCAAGTGTTACAATACTTGACCTCAAACTCTACTGCAAAACAAGAGGGACAAAGGCAGCATGATACTGGTACAAACACATACATATAGACCAACAGGACAGATGTAGATAATAGATGACCTAGAAACAAACCCACACAGCTATGAGCAGCTAATATTTGAAAAAGCTTTGTCCCAATCACATACTAAAAGCCCATTCAAAGAGTAATGCAAGCAAAACTGGATATTCACTTGTACAGGAATGAAATTAGATTTCTATTTAATTTAAATCCTGAAACTCTGACACTGCTAGAGGAAAATCACAGGGAAAACATTTTAAGATACAGGCATAGCCAAGAACTTTCTTAACAGGATTCCAACATCACAGCAAATAGCAAGAAGAACTGACATTATATGGAATTAAAAAGCTTCTATACAGCAAAGTAAACTATCAACAGAGCAAACAGCTTACAGAATGGGAGAAAACTTTTGCTAACTCTGCTTCAGATGGGATAATATAATATAGAAAGAACTATAAAACCTTAGTAAAAGAAAAAAACCTGAAAATCAATAAACATTAACAAAATAAAGACAGTTCTCAAAAGAGACACAAGCAGTTAAATCTTAGAAAGTGTCCAACATCATTAGCCATCAGGGAACTGAAAATCAAAACTTTGCTCATCTCAGTCAGATCAGCTATCATCAAGACAGAAAATGCTGGTTTAGGATATGGAGAAAGAGAAAGCCTCCTTCACTCCTGGTGGGAATGTAAACTGAAATAGTCATTACAGACATCGCTACTGAGGCCTCTCAAAAATTAAAAATAGAATACATGACCTAGCTATATACAACTCCTGGGTACCGAAAGGACTCTATATCCTACCAAAGAGATACTTGCACATCTGTATTTGTTGCTCCTTATTCATAATAGCAAGAAAATGGAACCAGTCCAGGTGACCATCAAAAAACAGATAATGAAGATGTGGTGGACATACATGATGGAATTTTTACTCAGTTGTAAACAAAAAAGAAATTATATTGTATTCAGGAAAATGAATCTGTAAAACATATAAAGCAAGGAATTCAGATATAGAAAGACTAAAACCACATTTAGTCTTATATTTTCTGTCTTATATGTGGTTTTTTGTCTTATATGTGGGTCGCGCGTGTGTGTGTGTGTGTGTGTGTGTGTGTGTGTGTGTGTGTGTGTGTGTGTGTGTGTGTATGGGCAGCACAGATTATCTACTAGAAAGGGACCAAGAGAGGGGAAAAAGGTGTTGAGGGGTAAGAGAAGACATGTAACATGAAAGAAAAGAAGCTACTGAGGGTGGGAAAGTATAAGGGGGAATCAACAAAAGCAAATTATATTCAAAACCTAGTACTTTGTATGCTAATTTAAAAATTTTAAGAAAAGAAAAATATACTCGGTTACGGTGGTACATGCATATAATGCTAATATCTGAAGCATTAGGATTGTGAATTTGAGGCCTTCCTGGGCTACAGTATATATAGTGAATTTAAGATACATAATGAAACCCTGTCTCATAAATAAAGAAAAATCAAATTAGATAACCATACATGTGACATGAAAGTATAAGGGTTAAAAGGAGAAAGATTTACATGATCTGAAGAGAGCCTGATTGCTAAACAGTCACAACTGGGCTTGTTGACAGTTGTGCTCATTCATTAAAGGAGTGCCAAGCAGTTCCAGTTCCTGGGGATTCAATTCAATGCCCTTTCTGACCTTTGTGGGCATTGCACGACACAGGTATACATACATACATACATACATGTAGGCAAACACTCATAAACAAAAAAGTAAAAAATAACAATAAATACAATTTTTTAAATAGTGTAAATATTGTTTAAAAAAAAAAAAACAATGTAAGAAGAGCCAAGCATGAACAGGGACGGCTTTAATCCCCATCTCCATGAGATCAAGACCAGCCTCGTCTGCATATTAAAATACAGGCCTTCTCAATAAAAAAAAAAAAAAGAAAGAAAAAAAAAAAAAAAAAAAAAAAAAAAAAAAAAAAAAAAAGGAAAAATAAAAAAAAAGGAAAAAAAAAAAAAAAAAAAAAAGAATAGGAGGTAGGAATTGGCTAGGCAATTAGGGTAAAAATACCCCCAAAGAAAAGTAGCCAGTTTCTTGGCTAAAAGTCAATATGTCCTTGGGCCTGTTAGCAACATAGTCTGTTCCAAAGGCAAAAATGTCAAAAGTATTTGGGAGCTTATATTTAAACTTTAAAAGATTTTAGGGTTACCTCTTCAGAGGAGAGGAATGTTGGAGGGGAGGAAGTGGGCAAAGATTTGATCAAAACACCTTATATACATGTATGAAATCCTCAATAAAGTTTTTGTAAAATTAAAAAAGAAAGAAGCTGGGTGTGGTGGCGCATGCCTTTAATCCCAGCACTCACCTTTAATCCCAGCACTTCCCCACATCTGTATCACCCTCTCCCACTCTGTGGCTCTACCCCTCTCTCCCAAACCTTCCATAACCCATTTCCTCTTTCTTTCTATTGTGTATTCAATCTTTTCCTTTACTAGACCCTTCCAAAAGGGTTTAAATATGTTTAAAAAAAAAAAAAAAAAAAAAAAAAAAAAAAGAAAGAAAAAGTACAAGGGTATACTATTTGGTGGAAGGAAGGAGGGGAAGAAGGGGTGGGCAAAGGGGATGGAGAGAAGAGTGGGGGAAGGGGATGAATTAGAACAAGGTATGCTAACACATATAAATGAAAATGCCAAATGAAGCCCATGACTTTTAAGCTAACTTGAAAATTAAAAATGATAGCCGAAAAGGCATTTAAAAGGTCAAATCATTAGATTACTCCATGAGGAAGAGTCCAATCACTTTCAAGCAATAGGGAAATTAAAACTTGCTTAATACTACATAATGAGTTCTTACTGGTGGAGACAAGATTTCAAGGGACAAAACAGGTACAAGCTGGATGTGGTGACTTATGTATGTAATTCCAGCACTCCAGATGGGGAGACAACTATATAATGACTTTCAGTTCTATGTCAAGCTTGACTACAAAGACCCTGTCAAGAAAAAAAGTATCAAAATGTGTCCTCAAACAATTTAGATGGGTTGATACACTAAAAACCATACCAAAGTTATGTTATTCTTGTGGGTTGAAAACACTAGTCTCAGGTAAATGAGATACCTGAATAAAATTAATTTACACAAGAATGAAAAATCATTTTTGAATATGCAACCTTAAAGATTCGAAAAGTTTAAAAATTATTTCAAATTATTTTTTTTTAAATATTTTATTATTTTTATTTTGTGTATGCATGCATCGCCTGCATGTAAGTAAGTGCACCTGTTTCATGCAATGCCCACAGATGACAGAAGAGGCCATCAGATCCCCTGGAACTGGAGTTACAGACAGCCATCAACTGCCATGTGGGTGCTGGGATTCAAAGCCGGGTCTTCTGCAAGAACAGCCAGTATTCTTAGCCGCTGAGCCATCTCTCCAGCCCCTTCAAATTAAAGTTACCCAAAACAACTTTTAAGGTTGTCTCATTAATATAGGAACTTTATCTCTGAAAAGGAAATGCACAATTATGCTAAACTAGATACCATACTGTATCAGCAAGGTAGACATTGGGAGATGCCAACAACTTTAAAAAAACTGTTACTTTATTCCTCCATCCCATAGTCCTTTTCCATCAGTTATTCAAACACAATTATTTTAGCTTAGAGAAAGCCTCCATTCTGAAATCTGGAAGCTGTGTTCATTTGTTGAGGGTATCAACCACATGGATCAGGAAAAAATTTCTTTGAATAAAAAGTCCTTATTTTTTAGTTTCTTAAATGTTTTCTACTAGCATATACTATGCATAATGAGTTTCATCAGGACATTATCATACATGGACATAATGCATTCCAATCATATTTGCCCACTTGTCCCACTTTAGACATTTTCCTCTTCTCCACTAGGCCCTCTTTTACTTTCATGTCTTTTCTCTTCTCTTCTTTTCTTTTTGTGAGCCAGTAAGTTTCCATAGGGTTATATAAAAGAGGACAGGTGAAGGGCTGTTTACAGGAGCATGGGCACTTTACCTAAGTGGCTACACCAATGAATAAAATGTTTCCCACACCCCCATCAACCCTTCACTACACATATCCTCAGGGAGAGGTGCTGCCCTAGGAACCCCTCCTCATTCCATTAGAGGGTACTGATGGACCCAATCTTGTGTAGATCTTATTAGATAATCACAGCTGCCATGAGTTCGAGAATGCAACAGCTATGTCATGTCCAGAAGTCTGCTTTCTACACTAATCCCCCTACTTCCTCAGGCTGTTACATTCATTACATTCCATTTATTCTGCTGCAATGTTCCCCGAACCTTGTAAGCAATATTATACACGCCTCATTTATGGCTGGGCTTTCAACAGTCATGTAGTCTCAGGAATTTGCCCAGTTACTGCTGACCACTGCAAAAAGAAGCTTCTCTGAGGAAAGCCAACTGTAGCACTAATCTAAGGGCATAAACAATGTAAATTTGATGGGCACTTCATGTCAATTTAGCAAAACACTAGTAGCTCTACAACCAGAGCCTATGATCTCCCTTGCCATGGGCTTTTGACCAGATCTATAGTACCAGATATTAATTCTCTCCTGTAGCCTGAAAGCTATGATCTCCCTTGCCATGGGCTTTTGACCAGATCTATAGTACCAGATATTCTCTCCTGTAGCCTGAAATTCTTTAAGTTTTAATTATAACTGTCATCCCTTTATTTTTAACAACCATTATCTAGATTTGCCAGCAAACACTGCTACACAGATTGCTACAAGTAGAGATACTGTAACAATATTTTGTCTTTATGTTCCTACTATGATGACCTAATCATTCTGTGAGCTACCATGATGGTTATCTCAACTCTAAGCTTGATGAGATCCACAGTTATCTGCAAGTCTAGTCTCTGGACATACCCGTGGGGAACTATCTTGTTTAGGTTAAGTGAAGCAGGAGACCCACTCCACTGGTGGTGGTGACTATTCCCTGGACTGAGCAGAGGAATTCATTGTTCTCTGCTTTCTTGGCTGGATACAACGTCACCAGCTGTCTCAACCTCCTACTACTCTGAGTTCCCCATCATAATAGACTATAATGCCAAACTAAGAGTCAAAACACATCTCACCCTTTTTAAGTTACTTTTGTCAAAGTATTTTAATCACAATAGGAAAAGAAATTAAGAAAATTGGTATCAAGAAGTGAAGCTGTTGAGGTGATAAATTTGACCATTCTGTTCTTTAGGGCTATGGGACTAGTCTGAGGGAAGAAGAGTTTAGAAGTCTGGGCTAGAAAAGTCCTTGCATCCTGGAAGTAGAACTTAGTAGTTCAGTCTGAGAATGTGGACAATGAAGGCCTGGCTTAAAAGGTTTCACACGGAATCAAGAACTCTATTAAGAATGGGGTTAGGGGACATCCTGGAAGTAGAACTCAGTAGTCCAGTCTGAGAATGTGAACAATGAAGGCCTGGCCTAAAACGTTTCACACAGAAACAAGAACTCTATTAAGAAGGGGTTAGGGGACTAGAGAGATGGTTCAGCAGTAAAGAACATTTGCTGCTTTTCCAGAGGACCTAGGTAGGTTCAGTTCCCAACACTCATGATGGGTAGCTAGCAACCACCTACAGCTCCAGGGTATCTGATGCCCTCTTTTGGCCTCCAGGGGCACCCATACTCATAAACAAAAATAAATCTTAAACAACACCAAAAAAAAAAAAAAAAAGAGCGGGGCTAGTTATTCATATATTTTGATCCAGATTCTGGCTTTATTTTGGTCATGTCCTGAGCACTTGAGTAAAGGTGAATTTAAAGATAAATATAATTTTATTTGGAAGAGAACATTCCAGGACAGGACAACATTCAGGTTGGTGCTGAAAAAGCAGCTGCAATTGTTAAAGAGATCAGTACAACCAAAGAGAAATCTCCTATGTTGCACAAGGACACCAGGAACGGTATCCTGAGGTCAAAACTACTCATCAGAGGTACTATCTTGAGATGTTAGCAGAGCTAGGCAGCATCATTCATGTAGTTCTGGTTTTGCAGGCATGAAAGTTACAGGATTGAGAGGGTCATGGAGTTCAAAGCCGCAGTTCCAGAGAGTAGTTGAGGCCAGACATTGACTGGCAGGGTCAGAGTCCCTAAAAAGCAGATCCTGAAAGGCTATTTGTAAATCTGTGAAGATGAAGCTTAATTTGTAGTAGAAACTTCAGCACACTGGAGATGCCAGGGTCATGGTCTCTGCTGAGGAAAGCTGAAAGAATGGAATGGAGCAAGTCCAAGAGAGAATCTGTGTGCTGCAGGTATCAGGGCCAAAGGAGTGGAGCTACCTAAGCCTTTGGAGCGCAGTCAATTTTATCATGATCCCAAGATGTTGGACATGGAGTCTCAGGTTTTGGTCTCATTTTGGTCTAATCATTCCTTGCTATGCTCCATTCTTCCCTTTTGGAATAGGAATGTTTACTCTGTGCCATAAAATGTTGGAAGCATTGATTTTTGATTTTGTAGGAACTCCTAAGAAATTGTCTTGAACATCAGAGAAGATGTACTTTGGACATCTAAACAGGGCTGGAATTGTTAAAGAATATGGGGACTTTTGAGGTTGGATTATATTTTGCTTTATGACATGAGCATGAGACTGTGGGGACAGGAGGTGGAGGGTTATGATTTATTGTTATTATTACTGTTATTTTTTGAGACAGGGTCTTCCTGTAGCCCCAGCTGTCCTAGAACTCGCTATGTAGACCAGGCTGGCCTCGAACTCACAGAGATCTGCATGCCTGTGCCTCCCGAGTGCTGGGATTAAAGGTGTGTACCACCATGCCCAGAATTTTTTTAATCTTTTAAATGTTTATGGGTGTTATGCCTGCATGGGTGAAAGTGCACCTGTGTCATGCAATGCCCACAGAGGACAGAAGTGGGTGTTGGATCCCCTGGAACTAGAGTTATAGATGGTTGTTAGCCATCATATGGGTACTGGGAACCCAGGTCTTCTGCCAGCCAGCCAGTGCTCTTAACTGCTGAGCTCTCTCTCCAGCCTCAAGGGTTATCATTTAAAGTGATGTTTGACAAGGAATGGAATTGTGATGTTTAGTGTTGCCAACTTGATGGAATCTAGAATCACTTGGGAGATGGATTTTGGGGCATGCCTACAGGAGACTTTATTGATTACAATGGTAAAAATGTGGTACAATGGTACAAAGGTGGGAAGACCTGCCATTTCTGGTGGCATCATTCCCTGGGCTGGATCTTGGACTGTATAAAAAAGGAGGAAATTGCGGGGTATAGTGGTGCACGCCTGTAGTCCCAGCACTTGGGAGGCAGGGGCAGGTGGATCTCTGTGAGTTCAAGGCCAGCCTGGTCTACATAGTGAGTTCCAGAACAGCTGGGGCTACAGGGAGACCCTGCTTCAAAAAGACAAAAAACAAACAAACAAACCAAAAACAAACAACAAAACAAAACAAAACAAAAAAGGAGAAAGTAAACTGAGCAGAGGCATTCACTGCTTTGGGCTTCTTGACTGGGAATGTAATGTGACCTCAGGCTCCTGCCATTATGATTTTCCCAGCATGATGGACTATAATCTCAAACTGTGAGCCAAAAGATCCCCTGCCTTCCTAAGTTGTTTCTATCAAAGCATTTGTCATAACAACTGGAAAAGAAACTAAGACAGCCATCGTGCAATAGCAGACTACTTTTGGGAAAGATAAAAATGAATGGCAGTTTTTAAAAGGAAGGTATGAGGTTTCTAAATTCAAATGAATTATATGTTCAAAATGAAGGTAATTGAAAGAGAATCTAAAGTTTTTAGGCAATGTAAATTAGATTTCTTTCCTAGATCACAAGTGACAGCTTAAAAGCAAACAGAACCTATATTACACTAATCAAAAGAAAGCTGGAGCAATCATACTAAATCTAGGCAAGCCAGACCAGAGCAAACTCCAGTTTCATACTCAAGTCATTCATAATAATAAAAGATGTAAATTTATCAAGAGGACACAATAATTCTAAATATTTACATACTTAAAAATAGAGCTTCAAGTTACCATGATGTAAGATTTCTTCAAGGAGGAAGCAGGTTGTACACAATTAGAGTCTGGAATTTTCAAGGCTGCTTTCTCTATAATTTACAGAACACAGAGAAAACAAACCAGGATAGAAGACCTTAGTGCACTACTATGCCAAACTGGTGTAACAAACACTTATATAACATTCAACCCCCCAAAAGAGGATATAAGCACTTTTCAAGTATTCATAAAACATTTACTGAGATAGGTGTAATTCTGGGCAACAGAAAAAAATATTCAGAAGTATTTGAGACACCAAGTATGATCACTGACAACAATGAATTACATAAGAAATAGTAAGTAGGGGCTGGAGAGATGGCTCAGCAGTTGAGAGCACTGGCTGCTCTTGCAGAGGGTCCAGGTTTGTTTCCCAGCATCTACATGGTGGCTAACAACCATCTGTAACTCCAGTTCCAGGGGATCCAATGTCCTCTTCTGGCCTCTGCAGACACTGCACTGCACATGGTGCACTTACAAACATGCAGGCAAAACACTTATACACATAAAATATTAAAAAATATGCTTTTAAATTTAAAAGGATAATTAACTGGAAGATATTTTGAAAACTCCCCATATATTTGGAATAACCTATAACCAAAGAATTTGAAATGAAAATTAAAAAGCATACAGAACATAAAAGCAATACTTGGGATAAATTTATCATACTGAGCATGGATATAGCAAGTAATTCAAAACCTATTTAAATAGGCACATACAGCTGGGTGTGGTGGTGTACTGGCTTTAATTCCAGTGTTTGGGAGGTAGAGGTAGGAGGAGCTCTCGAGTTTAATGTCAGCCTGGTCTCCATAGCAAGTTCCAAGTCAGTCAGTGCTACACGAAAAGGTCTCCCCCATCCCTACCCCCAGTCCCCTGAAATAGCCACTATCTCAAGTTTCTTTTATATCCTTTTAAAGATACTCATTGCTCATACCAGCATAAGCACACACATAGAGATAGAATCTTATGTATCTACTCCAGGCTGGCTTCAAACATACTATGTAGCCAAGGATCTTGAACTTTTGATCCTCTGTCTCTACTTTCCAAGTGCTGTAATTACAAGCATGCACCACCACACCTAGTTTTATGTGGTGCTGGGGGTTGAACCCAGGTCTTTGTGCATGGTAGGCAAGCATTTATCTGAGCCACATCCCGATCCTTAAACATGTGTATTGTTAAGCACATAAACATACACACATGGAGCATATTATGCATCTCATCCTGTATCTTGGTTTTATTTTTATCATACATCATTTTCTATTACAGATCTTTTCATAGTAATTAGCTGTATAAACGTAGAAAAAGTCATTTCAGTTCCTTAGTGGCAACTGGGTTGTGTTCCATCTTGAGCATTATGAATGACTCTGTGAATACATATGAAATTATAATTTGAGGGGGGGGGGTACTATGGGAGATGAGAATAGGGGAGGGGCCTAAACATGATCAAGATATAATGTATGAAATTTGCAAAAATTCAATAAAAATTATAATCTAATTCCAAAAAAAATTACTGCACCAAACATCTATATTACAAAAGAGGGTCTTCAATGCTTGACTTCAGTTACTACTCAGAAAAAGGAAATAGTAAAGCTATCAGAATAGAAAAAAAAATACAGAAAATCTACAACTGTATCAGACAATTCATTCCTCTTCACACACACACACAAATTGCTCAGTGCAGAATTCCAGCTCAGAGTTCTCTGAATCCCTTTGAAATGACTTCATTGTCCCCCTTGCTTTGGTTCAAACCTCAGTTCATCCTGAGTCCTCTTTCTCTTCACCTGCTACACGTCATCACCTGCACATCTACTACCCTGCTACACTGGCTCAAACATCCTCCATGGATATCTTTCTGACTCCACACATAGTGAGTGCCCTTTGAATAGGTGTAGCCTGAAGGTGACAATACTCTTCTGATTAAAAAAAAAAAAAAAAACCCAAAAAGCAAAAAAAAAACCTTCCCACACTCTATAATGGCTTCTCATTTCACTCAGAATAAAAGCCAAATTCTTTATAATATCCTAATGAGAATGATAAATTCTGGTCACCAATATCTTAAATAAAACTGAAGTTTAAATAACAAAGACATGGATGAGTCTTTGGATGACCATCACACAAGTGGTCAAAACTGTAACATTCTTTTTTAAAAAAAAATTCATTTACTTATTGTGTATGAGTGTATTGCCTGCATGTATGTAAGTACATCTATGTCATGCAATGCCTGTGGAGGTCAGAAGAGGGCGTTAGAGTCCCTGGAACTGGAGTTATGGCTGGTTGTTATCCACCATGTGGGTGCTGGGAATCAAATCTGGGTCCTCTGCAAGAGCAGCCAGTGCTCTTAACCACTGAGCCATCTCTCCAGCTCCCAAACTGACTTTTCAATGCTGTTCCTCACATGGGCCAAAAACGTCCTTACTTCAAGTCCTCTGAATTCCTCTTCCCTCTGTTCAAAGGGCAGTTTCTCCACAATGCCATTAGGTTGGCTCCTTCCTGTTCTCAATATTTTGGCTCCATTGTTCCTTCCTCAATGAGATCTTCATAAACATCCTTTTAAAAAGTGTAACTTCTATGGCATGGTGGCGCACACCTTTAATCCCAGCACTCTGGAGGCAGAGGCAGGCAGATCTCTGAGAGTTCGAGTCTAGCCTGGCCTACATAGTGAGTTCCAGGTCAGCTGGAGCTACTGGGAGACCATGTCTCAAAAAGAACCCCCCCAAAAAGTGTAACTTCCATTTCCCACTCACCCAGCAGCTGTCCCTACACCCCTTTCATAGTCTCCCTCAACTCCTACAGAACTTATCGGCCTCTAATCTGCCTACTTCTTCTGTGTGCAGTCAGCTCCCTTAAACCCCAATGAAGTATAAGCTCCAAGAGAAAGTGACTATAAAACAATATTATTAGTATATCCCCATACCACTGGAATGACACCCGCATAAAAGAAAACATCTAATAAATGTGAAGTGAATGGACTTGGGCTTTCTGATCTGCCATATTTTTGGCCACTTGAATGATCCCAGGTTTCTGAGGTTTCTCTTGATTGCTGTTTGAGTTTATTGCTGTTTTGAATATTGGGATATTTTATAGAGTTCATGCTTTTCCATATAATTTCTCAGATTAGAAAATAAGACTTACGGAACATAAATTACATTCCTTAGTTCTAGTCTCAATCCACATTAAAATTTTCTTTCTATTAAGGTGGGATTTTACTATCATTATTTTGTTGTTGTTGATGGTGATAGTTCTTTTGAGATAGGGTCTCCCTGTGGCACCACCTGGTCCGGAACTTGCTATGTGGACCAGGCTGATCTCAATCTAACAGACACCCACCTGTATCAGACTCTCCATTGCTAAGATTAAAAGTGTGCACCACCATGCCTAGAACTTTAATTAGAGCTTTCCACTCCAGTGTACAGCAATTTTTAAATTGGCTATGACCTGTGCATCCGGATCAATAGTGACTGCATAATTCTATCAGAGTCCTTAAGGGACAAGAAAACAAACAAACAACAACAACAAAAAAACCCAACCCAAATTGTCCTAGCCTATTTAAGATTATAATGAGCTGGCATACTAGAGGGGGAAAAAGGCTCGTTTGCTATTAATAAATCAGAGTCTGTAAAAGTATGGGTTACTTCCTAAGTTCTCTCCTCTTCCCTTTCCTCCTTCCTACCCTTCTTGAACTCTCACATCATGTTCAAACAATCTTCCTGTCTCAGGCTCCTAAGTAGCTGGACTACACATATACTCCACTGCATGTGGAGTTTAGTTTTATTTTTGATTTAAACACTTAAAAATTTCATAAGATTTTATTAAAATCTTAATCTCTTTGTATTCTTTGTTTTGAGATGGCTAATGATAAATTATAGGAAGTCTTTGAATACAAAATATACTTGAAATTTTTAATAAAACTTATACTGGTTGAAAATCATATAAAAATTCTTAACTATTTTATATGATATATATCTAAAAATTTACATTTATTAATTTTGTATATGTGTCTGTGTTGGCATACACCACAGTGTACATGCAGTGGTCACGAACTACTTGTAGGAGTCTGTTCTTTCCTTTCAACATGTGAGTCCCAAGGATTAAATTCAGGTTTTCAGACATGGCTGTAAAGGACTTTATCCACTGAGCAATCTCACCTAATTTTTAAAGATTAAAGAAAAAACAAAAACAAATATTGAATGGTTTGACTTTTTATATATTCTTTTAGTTTTTCAAACATAAATGTTGTAATATATGCTGTAAACCTTTTAATTTTAATTTTTAAACTTTTAAAAGTTCGTATTTGATTAACTGTAGGTATTAGCACCCAATCCGATAATGTTAGTGTATTTGAGTACCAACTCTACTTAAGACTAGAATTTCTCTGTTAACATGATACAAATCAACAGAATGCCAATGTTCAATTTTTTATTATTAAAGTCTAGATAAATACAGTGACTAAAGAAACTAAATCTCAAAAGATAAATTAAATACATATCAATCATTTTTACTGAGTTTCTTACCTCATCAAATAGAACCACTTTTATTATTCCTTCCTTTTTTCTACCCTTTATAATACAGTACAACTATATCGCTGCTCAGTTATTACACTCTAATTTTTAAACCCAAAATTTAAATACACACTTAATGGAAAACAAGTATTAATCACGTAATATTGATCTCAGAAGACATAAGACATTGAAGAGTTTGAATTAAAGAAGCAATATAGCATAGAGAAAAGGCAGAGTTAATTTCTTATATACCTCCCAAGAGACTGATTTATGCATTCAGAAGCCACTTGGAAAGAAGCCCTGGGCTGCAGCAAAGATGCCCAGGCTCTTCTCAGTTCCATTCTCTAACACCAAGTTATGTATACAGCATCAGTACAGAGAGAAACGGAAACATCAGTAGCTGAGTCCATCACCTTTTCCAAGATTACTCCTAGGAAGAGGCATAGTAACTAAAGCAAGCACAGCAAAAAGTTTTAAACATGTAATACTTAAGCATCACAAGACATCCAATGATTATAAATTTCTAGCATATCTATATTGGAATTTTTATGTGTCTGAAGATGTTAATTTGTACCAAAGTAAATAATGACAAGGATATCATATCCAAATCTCAGCTTATCTTCAAGTTTCAAAGTGATGTAAGTCTGCTCTGGAATCCTTACATCATTCACAAAAGTCTACAAGGAAAAAAAAGAAAAAGGTTATGTTACATATGAAGTATTAATTCTCACATTCCAGACAATCAAATTCATAAACCTACTACTTAAAAGTACTTATCATATGTCTAGGTAAGGTTTATCTGAGAACAACTGGTCTTTGCCCAAGATTTATCTATATGACACACAGTAATTAAAAGTACCAGACTGTTAGAACTAATCTTCTTGGATGTCTAACAGACATACTTTGAGGCCTATAATAATTTGGTCAGAGGGACATAAAGTAGTTTTTGCTCCTTGCCCTCCTAGGTCGACTAGTTCCAGAGGACTATGAGCATCTCTCAAACTGTCCTGTAATTGTGGTGGGTCACCTGTCCTCTTGATCAAAGATGCCGAGGAGACCCCACCAGATGGACTTGAGCCAGTGTCCAGTCTACAAAGAGGAGGGTAAACACAGAGGAATCATTTCCTCCATGCTTCCAAGTGAAGCCAGCCATGGTCGAGCAGAACCTTTGACTTATCTTCACATAGGCGGAACTGGTAAAAGAAAGGAGCCAGGGGCTCCTCCCAAGCCCATGTGACCCCTAAGGAACAGATCCTCAAACAACCTTAAGAGTAAAACTAAAATGGTTGGGCCAGGCGTGGTGGCGCATGCCTTTAATCCCAGCACTTGGGAGGCAGAGGCAGGTGGATCTCTGTGAGTTCAAGGCCAGCCTGGTCTACACAGTGAGTTCCAGGACAGCTGGGGCTACAAGGAGACCCTGTCTCAAAAACTCCAAATAAATAAATAAATAAATAAATTAATTGGTTTATCTGGACCAACTATATGGCCTTAAACACCCAAAAGGAAAGTATAACCAAAGATTAAAGGGGCTAACATAATTTTTTAAGATTCCTTATGTATAGCTAAAGGCTACATAACAAGCAACAATGCCAGATAGGAAATACCTTCTTTTGAGTTGTTGGCCAGGATGGCCAAAGGGACTCCCAGATAGTAACCCAGTATAGAACTGGGAAAAAGAACAGCATACCCCAATTTTATCTAAAGGAATATTGACAACTGATTGCTGACCTTCCTAAAACAAAGACCTCTCTCTAGATAGGCTGACTAGATTCACCAGATTGACAAGTAGAGGGGAATGGCTGGGGGTGCCAACAACACAGCAGACAGTAGCAGGGATATCAGAGTATAAGGGCTCTAGTTGGGGGAGGGAGGCTATGGGAGAGTGCCATCTGGGAAGTGGGTGTATAGTTGAATAAGATGGTTTGGGATGTTCTGTGTGATATACACATACACACACACACACAAAATAAACAAATTTTTTAAAAATGTATTATATTTGAGGAGGAAGCATGGAAATTTACATCATGTTAATTAGTAGAGGTGATAAACATTACCATTGCCAGGGATCCGAGTACAACCGATTATGACTAGTAATACATACAGATTAGAGATGCATGTGCCAACATCTCAGTGTTAGTAGCAAAAAAAAAAGAGCCTTTCTGCAAGGAACAATATATTCTAAAATGAAATGGAGATCTTTTTTAAAGGTTAAAAACTCATTCAATTTTACATTTTACAGGGCTTAAACTGAATTCAATACTGTATAAT
>NW_008352270.1:3427903-3435114 GCF_000622305.1 Nannospalax galili | reverse complement strand
CTGTGAACATAAAAACTTGCAGCCACTTGTGAAAGAGATGTACTCTTGCTCTGGAGTGTGTTACTAAATACGTTAAAGCTGTAGTGAAATGCTTCTTATCATGTAGTTATTAAAATTTTTTTTTAATGTTCAAAGCTAAAAAAAAAAAGTACTTATTGTGGAATGACTACCACAACCTGTGTATCCTACGATGTGACAAGCATCCTATTGGGTGATAAATTATTTCACACTGTCTTTTGTCAGTAAATGATGCAAGTTTAATTTTGGCACTTAGAATTATTCCTAAACATTAGGTCAAGAGCAGTTCTTAATCTGAAGCTGGAAAGTTGAGCTTCCTCTCACCTACAATCAAAGGAAAAAAGAATATTTCCAAGGACAAAAAGAAATAAAAGGTATTTTCATCCTGTTTGTCATTTAATATGAAAGAACATGCAACAACAAGAACATGTGGAAGCCAGGGGTCAACTTCAGGTGTTGTTCATCAGGAAGTGTCCACTTTGGATTTTGGGACAGGGTGTCTCATTGGGCCCTGGAGCTTGCTTAGTAGGCTAGGCTTGCTGGCCAGTCACTGCCAGGATCCACCTGTCTCTATCTCCCCAGTGTTGAGAATACAAATGTGAGAACAAGCACATCAAACTTTTTAGGATGATGCTGAGGAAGACTTAGATCTTCACGCTCACACAGCAAGCACTTTACAAATGGAGCTATTTCCCCATTTTTTTATTTTAAATGAAATGTTGGCAGAATGCTTCTGAAATCTGTTTTCATATTTGTGTTCTAATGCTGATTTGGTGTAGCTTATAACCTGACCAATGCTTAAGGTCAAGTATATATACAAGGTGAATAGAGGGAAAAAATGATGAAGAAATAAAATTATTGGGTACATTTACTACTAGGTTACAAATTATTATTATTATTATTATTATTATTATTATGTCTTTTTGAGACAGGGTATCCCTGTAGCCCCAGCTGGCCTTGAACTCACAGAGATCCACCTGCCTCTGCCTTGTGAGTGCTGTGATTAAAGGCGTGTGCCACCACACCTGGCTGGTTATAGCTTATTTTTAAAAAAGTAAGAAATGTTTTGCAAGAAGATGACCATTCTTACCAAAGTTATAGGCTTAAGTTTATAATTAAAGACTGTTTTGGCCAATGCCACAGCAAAAAGAACCAGAAACAATAAGCTAGAATCAACAAAAGATGTGTTTAGCATCAAGAATCAGCATATATAAACTAGATTTACACTTTTGGTTAACTAAAAGGCAGTTAGTCACATCCAAAAACATGGCTCCTTTTGTATGACGTACTTCTGAAAACAAGGAAAATATGGAGTAAGAATTAGAGTCTATCGTATTAATTTTTATTTAAATTCTCAAAGTTTTCATTATCCTTTTATTTCTATAAATTATTTATAAAACACTTGAAATACATATATTTTTAAAAAATGGCCCAGATTATTTCTTCCTGACACTGTCAACCGATTTTCTTTGATAAATTGAAACTTTAAGTTACTTTTCTATTTCCTTTTCAAACCCACTATTTCCCCATTCTATTTTATTTGAGAGTGCCATCAAGGGTTTGTTTGAGAAGGTTCCACCTTCATGGCAAGAAGTTTAGAAGAGCCCTGAATACTCTGAAGTTTAGAAGAGCATACTAAACTTTATAAAGAGAGTATGTTATTATGGTGATATTCTGAAATTTCTGTGTATAATTAGCTCCTTGCAACATAAGGCAACAAATTTAAAAAATGTGTCAATCTTAAGTCACTGAAATGCGGGAGCACACCTCAGTTGATTTATGAGCAATTCTAAATAACAAACTTCTAGACTGTTGCACAGCTAAAATGGCAACAGAAAGAAAATTCAAAGGCTTCTGGAATTTATAAACTCGAATTTTAGGCTAATTTAAAAAACTAACACTACAGAGTAATCAACACTTAAGTTTATCTTTAAGTTTACTAAAACAATGTAATTACAATATAGACAATCTGAGGCCAATGAGATGACTCAGTGGGTAAAAGTTACTGCTGTCAGGTCTAATGACCCGATTTCAATTCCTGAGTCCCATAACGTAGAAGAAGGAACGTGACTCCTCCAAGCTGTGTTCTGACCTCTACACATGCACTGTGGCATGCATGTATCCCATACACAAACACATATAAAATAAATGTTTTTTTAAAAAAATATTTTATTATTTTTATTTTATGTATATGAGTGTATTGCCTGCATGTATGTGAGTGCATCCGTGTCGTGCAATGCCACAGAGGTCAGAAGAGGGCTTTGGATTCCCTTGGAACTGGAGTTAAGGATGGTTCGTAGCTGCTATGTGGGAGCTGGGAATCGAACCTGGGTCCTCTGCAAGAGCAGTCAGTGTTCTTAACCACTGAGCCATCTCTCCAGCCCCACAAAATAAATGTTTTAAAAATAGAAAAGCTAAAGAAAATGAAGGAAAAGAGCAAAAATTGCTGAAGTCTACTATGAAGATAACTAGTTTCAACTGTTCCTTACTTTTTATTCAAATTTTTATTTTATTCTTTGACATGTATGTATACATTCATACATGTATATAATGAATTTCGGTCATGTTTCACCCCCATTGCTTGCTCTCATCCCTCTTTCTGAAAGCCTTGTGGGAAGAACCCACAAGTCCCCTCCTGCTTTCATGCCTTTTTACCACTGAGTCATCATCTCATTGGCCCCAGATTGTCTATATCGTAATTACAATGTTTTAGTAAACTTAAAGATGTGTGTTGTGACCCACCGAGTTTAACAGGATTTACCTGGATGAGCATGGATGGGAAGTTATTTACTAGAGGCACAGGTACTTTAATGTGTGGCTACCCCACTCAAGAAAGTGAAACCACTTCCTGTAGTCACCATTATTCAATAGTCCCTCAGGGAGGGGTGAGCTTCATGAGTCCTTCCCCCTTCAAGGATAAAATGTTGAGGGGCTCAATCAAGTGAAGGTCTCTGACTCAATTTTATTTAAAACTGTCTCAATGAAATTACCACTTTTTGTTTGTTTGTTTGTTTGTTTGAGACATGGTTTCCTTGTAGCCCCAGCAGTCCAGGAACTCACTAAGTAGACCAGGCTGGCCTCGAACTCACAAAGATCCTCCTGCCTCCGCCTCCCAAGTGCTAGAATTAAAGGCGTGCACCACCACACCTGGCTAAATTACCACTTTTAAAACTTAGTTTATTATTTTTATTTTATGAGTATGAGTGCATTGCCTGCATGTATGTAAGTGCACCCATGTTGTGCAATGCGCTTGGAGGTCAGAAGAAGGTGTTAGATCCCCTGGAACTGGAATTATGTATGGTTGTTAGTTGCCATGTGGGTGCTGGGAATTAAATCTGGATCCTCTGCAAGAGCAGCCAGTAATCTTAACCACTGAGCCATCTCTCCAGCCCCATGAAATTACCGCTTTTACCCAAAGGCCGAAAATGACCACCTAATCAGACCCATTTAAAGTTTACGATTGTTCAATTTTTAAAAAGCAGGAATCATCCGGTGTGGTGGTGCATGCCTTTAGTCCCAGCACTTGGGAGGCAGAGGCAGTGGATCTTTGTGAGTTCAAGGCCAGCCTAGTGAGTTCAGGTCAGCTAGGGCTATAGGGAGACCCTGTCTCAAAAAGAACAACAACAACAACAAAGCAGGAATCATGTGTTGGACATATGTTGTAGTAGTTTTCTAAGATTGTGAAATAGAACTTTAACATGCTCTCATTTATGAAAGGAGTATTTCCACAATCTAAAAACATGTAGGAAATAAGCCAGACACGAAGTTTCAGGTCACAAAGAATGCATATAAAAGCATTTGAGAGAAAATAGTCTCCTGAAAGTCTAAAATTACAAGAAGAAATTTCCAAATTGCAACTAGAAAAAGCATCAACAAGTTAAATATGAAGGCATCCTAACAACACACAAAAAGAAACATCATATTTGATCACATTTCTACCTTTGTCTGTCTGTATAAGACAAAAGAAAGAAATGAGGCAGAGAGAGGAAGCAGTACTCAAGATCTCAGAGCTCAGAGGATATCATGTTGGGACTCGAACTCAGGATTCTGAACTACAAATCCCATATGCTTTTCACACCAAGAAAGATTAGGTATCCAGTTCTCTAAACTCCCCAACGGGAGCAACTAGCCGCAGAGAAGAAAACAAAACCCACATATAACTATTTAATTCATACATAACTTATTTACATAATTGCTAGTATCCAAATCACATCACCAGCACTATTACAACATAATGACAATATGCACAATCTCTACTTCATTCAGTTTGCCACACTCTTCTTCCCTAACCCTTTTAAAATATATTCTGGTGAGGAACATTCTATACTCTGCCACATTGCTTTAATGTTGGCAGGAATTCCAGTGTGAAAAAGGAACACCAAAGGAGCTGGAAGCTAGACTGCTGGGAAGCAGCATAGAAGGGAGGACAGAGATGGAATGGGTGTGGCAGGGCACAAGGCGGCAGGAAAAAAGCAAACAAGGTTCTCAGAGAGGCTTCAACAGGCTGGAAGAAAAATGGTTCATCAAACATGAGCACTCTGGGACTGCAGAGATGGCTCAGGGGTTAAGAGCACTGATTGCTCTTGCAGAGGACCCAGGTTTGATTCCCAACATCCACATGGTGGCTAACTACTACCCATAACTCCAGTTCCAGGGGATCTGACACCGTGTTCTGATATCTGCGGGCACTGCATGACACGGATACACTTATACACATGAAGGCAATATACTCATACACATAAAATAAAAAATCAAATAAAAATTAGAAAAAAAAAAAACATGAGCACTAAAACCAGTTTCAGTTCCCTCTGCCTTATTTTCACCTAATTTCTAGTGATAACATATTTAGGTTCTGCAGAAATACATCTTGGGGTAGGTTAAAAGGGAGTAGAAGTGGAAGTGAAATTTTCAAGTTGACTTTAGATCCTAAGTTCTTTACTGAAAAATATAACAACAGGTGCTATAGAAATGGTTCAGCAGGAGTCAGCTAGCTTTGGTTGTCAACTTACACAGCTGGGAGTAGGGAACCTCAACTATAGAATTTCCTCCATCAGATTAGCTTTTAGGTATGTGTGGGGGCATTTTCTTAATTGCTAATTTGATGTAGGAGGGCTCAGCCCACTGTGGGCAGTGCCATCCCTAGACAGGTGGGCCTGGACTGTAAAGCAAAGGTAGCTGAGCAAACCAGGGGAGAGGCAAGTTAGTAAGCAGTGTTTTTCTGTAGCTTCTGCTTCAAGCTCCTGCCCTGAGCCCCTGCTTGACTTCTCTGGATGACTATAACTTGTAAGCTAAATAAACCCTTTCCTCTCAAAGCTGCTTTTAGTCAGTGTTGCAAACACAACTACCTTTAATTTCAGCTCAGCTCCAGGAGATCCAATGTTCTTTTCTGGCCTCCATGGGCACCCTCACTCAGGTCCACATACCCACAAAGCACAAACATACACACACACACACACACACACACACACACACACACACAAATAAAAAATAAACCTTAAAAAGTAAAACTGGTCTTGCAAACACGACTACATTGTCTCCCTCCTTCTTCTGATATTAACCTTTACTTTAATGCTAAAAATTCTGGAATTACATGGATAGTAAAAGTGTAGACTGTGAATGAATCATAATCAAGTTCTCTCATGAGTAAAATACATGATGGCTGGTAGTTCATAGTTTTTTATTACTTGTTAATAGAGCCCTTAATGGAATGTTGTCTGGACTGTCACTTAAGTAAGAACACATTTATTCTTGTGTAATGTTTTATAGTGTAATAATAATCACATACACGCACTGTCCAATCTTTATAACAGTTCTATAGAACAGCAAAACTACTTTCTAACTAAAGCAAAATAAATTTTGCATGTTATCTTCATTCTAATGAACTTAAATTCATTAATTTTCACAAAGTATAGGAGACCGTATCAGTCTACATGAAGAAGTTGAATCTTGAGGAAATTAAGCAATTTTCTCCAAGTTACATGGTTGATAAATTCTAAATATTAAATTCAAATTCAGGTGCTGACAAGTTTAGAACGAAGATGTTCTTCTGCACAGATTATCATTATCTTTTACAAAACGACTGAGTATAATCAAATTATAGAAAGATAAGCGTAGAAGTTCATATTTCACCTTACTAAAAAAAATCCATTCTCATAGTTGATCACTCTTTAAGAAAAAAATCAAAACATTGATAAAATTATTTCCCCAAATAATAATACTAAGACTTACAAGAATACCATTGTGGTCAAGATAAAACTCTCTGCATTTAAAGAATATAAACCTGTTAAACTATTCCATAGAAGCAGATTAAAATTTTCATCTACAAATGTCCTTCAGATAGAAAGTTCATTCAATTCCATGAAATAGAGGAAAAAAGAAGTATGGGGCTCATGAACCAACTGTGAAGCTTCCGAACTGTGTAGGCACTGTGGTCCTAATTACAAAAGCAAAAGGTATACCAATCATAGAAACTCATGATCTAGTACAGCAACAAAGATGCAGCATAGACTTGATGGCACGGGGCTGATAAAACACCTAAAACAGATTAAAACACAGACTGATAGAATTTAGAAAATGACAAGAAAAAAACAAACAAACAAGGATCTAGCTAACAGGAGCTTTGAATCCAAGCTGTTACTCTGTGTCCCTTAATGTATAGCAATTTCTGCCTACTTTGTACATCTTTTAAAACTATAATCCTCTCATTTTTTAAATTCAAAATGGAGTTATTTTAAGGGGGGGAGGGAAGATTATACAAGGAACCTAGGGGATAAAGGGAAAGAAGGAGCTCAAGAGAGGTGGGACCATAGGAGAAGGATATTATTAAAGGAGAAATGGGAAAAACAGGGGCACCTTAAATAAAAACCATGGTGGAAGGGTTAGACAATGTGAGAGATTAATAATGCCTAGCTAGTTTTAGAAAATCAGAGGGAACCATATTAGGTCAACAACCTACTGACAGATTATACATAGAACCAGATCAAAGAATGTAATATGTATCTAGCCAAGGTTTATCTGAGAATATTTGGTTATTTACTCAACCTTATCTACATTGCATATGATAATTAGAAGTACCAGACTGGTGGAACTAACCTTACTGGATGTTTAACAAAGAAAGTTTGAGGCCTATACTAATGTGGTCAGAGGGACTTAAAGGACAGGTTTTGCCCCTTGCCCTCCAAGGTCGACTAAGT
>NW_008352270.1:3371104-3427769 GCF_000622305.1 Nannospalax galili | reverse complement strand
CAGAGGAATCATTTCCTCCATGCTTCCAAGCGAAGCCAACCATGGTTGAGCAGGACCTTTGACTTATCCTCACATAGGCGGAACTGGAAAAAGAAAGGAGCCAGGGGCTCCTCCCAAGCCCATGTGACCCCTGAGGAACAGTCCTCAAACGACCTTAAGAGTAAAAATAAATTGGTTTATCTGGGCCAATTGCAGGGTCTTAAACAGCCAAAAGGAAAGTATAACCAAATTTCTGCCTACTTTGATTATTTCTTTAAGAGTCCATGTGTGGGACTGGAGAGATGGCTCAGCAGTTAAGATCACTGGCTGTTCTTGCACCCGGGTTTGATTCCCAGGATCCACATGGAACTGATTGCTGCTAGATGAGGAACAGCTGATCTTCCTAAAACAAGGCTCTCTAGATAGGTTGACTAGATTCTGCAGACAGTCAAGCATTGGGGAATGGCTGGGGTTGCCGACAACCCTGTGGACAGTAACAGGGATGACAGAGTATATGGGCTCCAGTGTGGGGGGGGGGAGGCTATGGGAGGGTGCCATTTGGGAAGTGGGTATATAGATGAATAAGATTGTGCGGGATGTTCTGTATGATATACATACAAAAAAAACCAACAAATTAAAAAAACATTTGAGGAGGAAGCATAAAAATGTACTACATGTTAAATAGTAGAGGTAGATTTTACCAGTGAAATCTACCTGATGACTTTATATCCATACTCAGGTACTAAGGATCCAAGTGTAACCGACTGTGACTAGTAATAATCAGATACATAGGGATTAAAGACGTGCAAATATCTAAGTGTTAGTAGCATTAAAAATGCAGGAAACAGCATATTTTAAAATGAAATGGAGATCTTCTTTAAAGGGTAAAAAGTCAATCAATTTTATGTCTTACAAGGTTTATACTGAGTTCAATATTGTATGACTGTGAACCTAAAAATTTACAGCCACTTTTAAAAATGTATCCTTGCTCTGGAATGTGTTACTGAATATGTTAAAGCGGTAATAAAATGCTTCTTCTAATCATGTGGTTATTAAATAAATCCTTTCAGCATGTTAACATTAGCCAGTTTATGTCCCTAAATACAAAGACCTTCCTTCTGATTCCTTCAGGATGCTGAATTTGAGTCTCATTTTTAAAATCAGAAAACCTTTCAGAATGACAAAGGGATGGGAGAATAAGTAGGTTAAAGGCAGCTGTCCCTATCTGGACAAGTCCTTGGAGGAGGTGGAAAAGAAGGAATACAGTTCTGGAGGTGTGCCATGGGTGTGACAGAGCATGAATCTGTAAAAAATGGCTCATGTCGCATATGAGGAATTTTAGTACAAACCTGAAGAATGTTGACTTAATTTCATGTGCTATAAGAAACAACACTCAAACAGGATCAACAGAATAGCCTTTAAAAGTTCAAAGAATCAACACAAAACTTTTTTAGTAGTAGGTAAACTCATAACTGAAAAGTTTTTTTCAGCGTATGTTTTTCATATAATGTTTAATGCTTATTTTCCAAAGTAGCAGCATTCTGATGCAGTCAGAATACAATTAGTTTGTTACATTTATTTTAAGAATTTCAACAGTACATACATCAATAATAGTATATTTGCCTGTTAGAAGACCCATTAAAAAATAAATTGGAATAATTTGGTACATCAGTACTCTCTTGTATTTGTGGCTATTTTTATGCTGCCAAACAGAAAGATCAGATAGATATAAAAAAACTCCACTGCAGTTACACAAAAATATCTAAAAAGCAAAGTCAAAGAAACATGAATGAACACTAGTATTTAGATTAAGTCTTACGTTTGTTAAAGGGCTGGGCTTTCCCCCATTTTTCCAACCCTAGAAAACATAGGAGGTCCTCCAGTATCTGGCACCAGACCTATGTTTCCATCTTTGTTTTCTAAAAATGAATCCATATTTGTCTATGCCCAAAAGTGTTTTTTTCACCTTCTTCCTGTTAAGGCTTTTTATTATTTTCCCATGTATAACCTGCAGTCACACAGTGAGGTCACGCTTAGGGTTTGTCTCCTTAAAGAAATCTTTATTACACATCATATCAGTAAAGGCCTTTCTTAATTCCTCTGAATATGTATTGCTTAGCATCTTCTTTAATATTTTATTATATAGTCTCAAAGTGCTGTATGTACTTCATCAGCATTTAAAAGTTAAATACAAGCCAGGAGTGGTGGTGCAAGCCTGTAGTCCCAACACTTGGGAGGCAGAGGCAGGCGGATCTCTGTGAGTTCAAGGCCAGCCTGGTCTACATAGTGAGTTCCAGGACAGCTGGTGCTACAGGGAGACCTTTTCTCAAAAAAATCAAAAAAAAAAAAAAAAAGTTAAATACAAACTAAAGAAATAGGAAATGTGGGAACAGAAAACAAAGAAGGAATGTAATTGTCTTTTTAATAACAAATATTTAAATAACCATAAAAAGCACAGTTGTGAACTTACCCCATTAAGGCTGCCTAAATCTTTCACCAAATGTTCATCCACAGATGTATCATAATTGATTACAGCATGCTGCTTATCCACACTACGAGACTAAAGGAAAAAATTTAAAGTTAATATGCCAAAAACTAGAAGAGTAACAAAAGCATTTTTCATTATAAATAATAATAATAGAATAGTTGATAAATACAGGGATATAAAAAAAGATTAAATGAGATTTTAAACTGAATTATGATACAACATAAGTTTCCTAAACAGGAAAGAAGCCAACTATTCAAAATAATTCTTTTCATTAAGCTTGTATTTTTAATTTGGAGAGAATTTAAATTAGCTGACTTTGTTAAATGTATCAAATTATATATTTTTTCATTAACCATTATTTTAAATTCTATTTGTACTTTATGAGTAATTTGCCTGCATTTATGTAATATAGTGTACTGTGTGTGTGCAATGGCCATGGAGACCAGAAGAGGATGTGAGATCCCCTTGAACTGGAGTTACTGACTGTTGTTAGCCACCATATGAGTGTTATTAGCTGCCATGTGGGTGCTGGGAACTGAACCAGGATCCTCTGCAAGAGCAGCCAGTGCTCTTAACTACCGAGCCATCTCTCCAGCCCCAAATTAAATACTTTAAAAAATTTGAAACTCACATAGAAATCAAGTCAATTATCAAGTTATGTGGTTTTATACATGTTGCTATGAAAATTTTACCTTGCTGTATTTTCTCCTTCTAATACTAAAAATTACAACACAAATTGCAGAAAGAACTCAAAGATTAATACAAAAGGGGACGTACTGTAATATGTTTCTTAACAAAATTATCTTCACTTAAAATGTGAATTCTAAAACTGGATTTTAGGACATGCTCTAGAAAGAAAAGAGTCAAAAGGAATTATACTGGGACTATGTGGTTTTAAAAATCTGCTTTTAAGTCCCCTTTATACTTGCTTCCCTTCTCTCTCTCTCGAGCTCACTCGCTTGCTCATTCCATGAGCTGTTTAAAAACGGAAGCACCTGTAAATTATAAGCCCGTGAAAACTGTGGAAAAGGAGTACCATGCAATCACAGGAAAGAAGAAACACTGAATGAACTCAACTGCTGAATGAATTCAATTACCACTCATTACAGAGCAATATGCAAACCTTGGTATATAAGAAGCAAAAGTGCTGTCAAAAATTGGGAGAAAGAGGTGACTTGGTTTCTAGGACAACACGTATGTTGAGCAAACAAAATATCAAAATCTCATCTCAGTTTTATCAGAGGGCAAACTACCTCAGTGAAACATAGGCAGAAACACAGAATGCCAGGTGCAGAAATCACTACTGGACCCATCAACTGGCAGGAAAACTTAGACGTTTATGTGATTAATTGCTGGAGACTTGAGTAAGGACTAGTAAAGCCCTTTAGGAGCTTTGTGTCTGGAAGCCCCACATGCCTCTCATGCAAAACATCCTGTGCCTCCAGCAAGGTAAAAGGAAAACAGATCTAGAATATTCTGTTCACCTGAGCAAAAGACTGAGCTCTAGGAAACAACTATTTGATCAGACCCTACTAGACACAGGAGAATGGTTATTATTCAACTGAAGCCTCTTATCTCACTAAGGGGAGTGAGAGAAAACAAAAACAAAAACTTAAGAAGTAATTAGTACTTGTGAAGACAGAACTGCAAGGAAAATATGAAAAGTAATCACAGTGCTACAGGACACATCTCTTCTGCAGAAGCCTTACCACATCAAGTGGATTTTAACAGAAGTGAACAGAAGGCATTACAACAGAAGAACTGCAAAGCGCAGGTTCTGTAAGAAGGAATCTCTAGGGAAATTCAAACAGAGAGAAAAACAAGGACACTAGAGAAAATGCCAGTCTCTGATACTGCAACTACAGCAAAAAGTAAATACAATCTAACTCCTGGACAGAGAAATAAAATAAGGTCGGCAACTGGTCAAAACAACAATCAAATGTGAATCCTAGTTCAAATGATACCTCACATAAATATTACTAAATTTTAAAATTAAAATCCCTTTCCCCAATTGGCCTACCACTCCATATTAAAAGTGTTATACTTTCCTTTCAGAATGCACCACTCTATTATGCTAAGTGCCAGTAGGAAAAAAAAAAGCACGTTTCCTCAATCTATCAACAAAACTTACAAATTCACCAAATATGCATATTATTCTTGAAATATATTTTAGTTTTAGTTTTCTCTGATACCTAAATATTTTTCCTTTGTGTGTATACATGTGTTTGTGTGTTCATCTGTGTGCAGGTATACGTCATGGACAAGTGTATGTATATGTGTGTGTAGGCCAGAGGTCAACCCTAGATGTCCTTCCTCAGATACTCTCATTTTTTTTGTTATGAGATGGACTCTCACTGGCTAAAACTTGCCAAGGAGGCTCAGCTGCTTGGCCAGCCCCAGGGATTCACCTGTCTGCCTACCCAGTGCTGGGAGCACAAGCACGTAGCATCATGCCTGGCTTTTCTTTCTTTCTTTTCTTTTTTTTGTATGTATGAGCGTATTTATTACCTGCATGTATGAAAGTGTACCTGTGTTGTGCAATGCCTGTGGAGGTCAGAAGACAGTGTCGGATACCCTGGAACTGGAGTTATGGACCGTTGTTAGTTGCCATGTGGATGCTGGGAATCAAACCCAGGTCCTCCGCAAGAGCGGTTAGTGTTCTTAACCTCTGAGCCATCTCTCTAGCCCCCATGCCTGACTTTAAAAACATGGATTCTGGATATCTTTTAGAACAAATTATTAATTTCATAATTAAAAGTTCTTCAAATAGCAGTACTACTAACACTTCATGGTCTACCTGAAAACTCATCTATTGTGGCATATTACAACTACAATGTTTAATTTTCTAGGTACTAGCATAAAACACTAAAAAATACTTTAATTTCTTACGTTCATTCTATTTTAAATTTTTTGCTATCTGCTCTTGCCTCTTCTCCTTCCCTTCCTTTTCTTTATTTTTGACACAAGGTCAAAAAGAGTTAATCCAGGCAAGCTCAGAAATTGCTATAGTCCGGGCTAGCCTCAAACTCCCAGTGATCCTTCTACTTTAGTTTTCCAATTGCTGGAATTATAGTTAAACCAGTTAACCCAGGCAAGTTTAGAACTTGCTATAGTCTGGGCTAGCCTCAAACTCCCAGTGATCCTTCTGCTTTAGTTTTCCAATTGCTAGGATTATGCATACATACCATACCTAGCTAATTTTTGCTCTGCTTAAACTAATAAAGTACTAAGTTCAGTTCTTAGAGTAATAAGACACAGTAGAGCCCCACCAAATAGCTGACCTAGTCTAAGTTTTAGCTGTACAGATACTGTAAGAACAGTGAGCTTTCAAGTATATGCAGTATGAGGGTTTACAAATGGTATGAATGTGCCTCCCAAGGGCTCCTGTGTTACAAGCTTGGTCCTCACTGTGGCAGTGAGAAAGGGGGAGAGAGACTAGAAAGAGGTGACTGGGACATTGAAGGCATTGCTCTGAGAAAGGATTAGGTAGTTCTCCTATTACTTCCCATGAGCTGGGTATTTACAAAATAGCATCATTGGAGGCTGGAGAGGTGGCTCAGTGGTTATAAGAGCACTTGCTGTTCTTACAGAGGACCCAGGTTTGGTTCTCAGCACCCACATGGTGGCCAACAATCTCTTATAACTCTAGTTCCAGTTCTAGGTTCAAGATCTGTTGCCCTCTTCTGGCATCCCTGGGCACTAAGCACACACACAATATGTACACATACACACATACATGCAGGCAAATCACTCATACACATTAAAAAATAACGACTCTTAAAAAAAAAAAAAACCAAGGAGCTGGAGAGATGGCTCAGCAGTTACGAACACTGGCTACTCTTGCAGATGACCCAGGTTAGATTCCTAGCACACACATGGGGCTAACAACTGTCTGTAACTCCAGTTCCAGGGAATCAGACTTCTGCTGGCACTACACAACACAGGTGCATTTACATACATGCAGGCAATACACTCATACACATTAAAAAATAGTATTTTTAAAAAAGAAACAAAAAAGACAGTTTTTTTTCTAACATCTCATCAGGTGATCTCTTGCACGCGTATTCCCACCATGACAACATCTACTATGTCAAGATGTCACCTTGAGCTTGCAGTCAGAATGAAGACTTTTCAGTCACTGTCTACTTAGTGCTAGGCAATCAATTTTCACACAACATATGAAAAAAATCAGGACATCAAACTAAAATGCTCTGCGTAATAAAGAAAAAAAATTAAATAGCAGCCTACAGATCAGGAAAATGTTTTCAAACTATACATCTGAAAAGAAATTAATATATAAATTTATTAAAAACGCTTACATATATGTATATATATATATATATGAAAAACATCAATCATCAAGGAAAGGCAAATTAAAACCACTATTGAGAAGCTACGTGTGGTGGGACACTATCTGTTATTTCGGCACTAGAGAGCCTGGAGAAGGATCATAAGTTCAAAGCCAGCATGGGCTGCTACAGTGCAAGACCTTGTCCCAGAAAATAGCAAGAATGACAAAATGTAAATAAACCACAAAGAAAAGCCACTTCACATCCATTATTAGAGTAGCTATTATTAAAAAGGCCAAGGATGAATGGTGGCAAGAGGATGGAAGAGAAGGAACTTGTTACCATGATGAAGGGAATGTAGATTTATGTAGCTATGCAGAAAATAGTATGGGCGTCTCTAAAGAAAAGAGAACTACTGAAATTATCCAGTACTCATTCTTCTAGACAAAAAAAAAGTGAAATCCTCAGAGAAATACCTAAACTCCCATGAATACTGCCCCATTATTTGCAAAAACCAAAATAAGAAACAATTTAAGAGCCTACTGATAAAGGAATGGGTTAAAATAAGTTGCAGTACATATATATAATGGAATAGTTAGTATATCTTAAAAGAGAACAAGGTTTCACCATCTTCCACAATATGGATGATGACCCCGGAAGACATGCTACTTAAAACAAACCAGACACACAAAGACAAAAACTGCATGACCTCACTTTTATGTGGAATAATCTTTTTTAAAAAGAAAAATAACAGCACTGTGTATTGTCGTGCATACCTATAATCAAGCACTCCAGAATCAAGAAACAAAAGGACAGGCAGATTTCAAGCTAACTAGGGGAACATGGTGAGACCTTGTCTTGAAAAAAAAAAAAAAGGGAAAATAGAGATACAGAGACAAACACACTGGGAACAGCAGTTACCACAAGTTAGATGCAGGTCAGAAGACACACGAGAGTAGATAATGAGAAAAAACAAGTATAGAGATGTAATGAAGGACATGAAGATTATAAAACTGTACTGTTATGGGGTCATACTAAATGAATTATCTACTGCTCTTATCACAAAATAAAAAATATATAACTATATGAAGTGATGGACATGTGATTTTGCTTGATTATTGTAGCCTTATTATCTATATGAATCATACTCAATTATGTTGTATAGCCTAAATATAAACCAAAACTGTATTTTAAAAATTATCAGCAATCTTTAATTATTCTTAAACTCCCAAACTATGGTAGATAATCACAATGATTATCTCTTAAAAAAAAAATCAGTGGACCTGGAGCGATGGCTCAGGAGTTAAAAGCACTGGCAGCTCTTGCAAAGGACCTGGGTTTGGTTCCCAGCACCCACATTGCAACAAAAAACTGTCCCTAACCCCAGTTCCGGGGGAATCTGATATCCTCTTCTGGCCTCTGTGTGTACTGCATACACGTGGTACACTTACATACATGCAGAGGAAACACTCATATACATAACCTATAAATAAAGAAAAAGTATCAGTGAAACTAAGTTCAATATCCCTGAAGTATGTAGGATTACAATTAGTATTACTCCATGCTATAGTAATTTTAAAAAATTATTCATGTCTTTTTTGTTTTTTTGAGACAGGGTCTCCCCTATAGCCCAGCTGGCCTGGAACTTACTACGCAGACCAAGCCATGAGTCTTTTAAAATGCCTAATTGGAAGCTTTTTGTTTTTTTGAGACAGGGTCTTACTATGTAGCCTTGGCTGGCCTGGAACTCACTATACAAACCAGGCTGGCATCGAATCCATAGAGATCCCTCTGCCCCTGCTTCCCAATAGCTGGGATTAAAGATATGTGCCACAACACTGGCAATTTGAAGCTTCTTAGTCAAGAATAAATATCTCAGGGTTAGGAAATGGCAGGATGAGGAAAGTGCTTCCTGTGTAAGCATAAGGACCTGAGTTTGCATCCCCCAGCACTCACATAAAAGCTGGGCCATAGTGAGGCAGGGTTAAGGAGATCCCATCTATTCTAACCAAAATAGCAAGCTCCAAGTTCAGTTAGACTTTGTCTCAAAAATAACATGGAGAGTTACAGAGGAAGATACTTGAAGGCCAGGTGAACTTCTGGCCTTCACATATGGACTCACAGGCAAGTGAAACTTCCTCCTCACAAGAGAGAATGAGCTTCTCTACTCTAAGCCTTCATTTTTCAAAATATAATCCTCAAAACATAAAACTTATTTATAGATGATACAAGGATAAAAATTAAAATGACACTAGTATTAAGAGATCCAAAAATCTTAACTCTGAATACTGTGGTTCTCTAAAGGAGTATTCAGCATTTGACACCTAGTCTAAGACGAGTTGCAAGAAACAGAGAAGGCTGATGGAGTTACCTGCAGCATTAGCTCACAGTCATCTCTTCCAACAAAAATCATTTCTCGTGGCAGCCTGTGGCGAGTGCCTCCACTGCTCACCAAAAACCAGGATGTTAAGCTCATTTCTGCTTAGCTTCTGAATCTTTGGCAAAGCTACATTATCCTGCAGATGCAAAGAAAAACAAACATTAGAAACTCTTAGCTTTAGCATCTAGTCACAAGTCCCATAAATAGGTCTAAAACCAGAACTGCATTCATCAACATTTACACCTGATATATACCACATTTTCATCAGTGTTGTAAGTCCAAAGTCTACTAGAGTCTAGTTAGAAAGGGAAGGATTAAGGTAAATAAGTAGATGGTCAACTAGTAAACTTTTATTACACTCTAAAAGGCTTTAGACTAGCTTATAAAGGTCTATAATTTCCAAGTAAATGTTCATGAAGTATGTTAACATTACAAAATAGTAATACTTACAAATAAATGTCTTGCCTATGAACCTTTTGAGAAAGGCAGATAAAACAGTGTATCTGCTATCTACTTAAGAAATAACTGTGGAAGCCAAAGAAATTGCTTCTTTGTCTATCAAGTATAGATTTACTGAAAGCAATTTGAGCAATATAAAGTTCTAATTCCTTCCTCTTTCCTCTTCCATTTCAATTCTCTCCTCCTTTTCCTTCTCCATGTTCTCCCTGGAACTTGCAAAGTAGACCAGGGTAGCCTTGACTTTGGATCAATTTGCTTGCTTCCGTCTCCTGAGTGCTGGGATTACAGGTGTGAGCCACCACTTAATTTTCTTAATACATTTTTTTCCTAGGGTAGCAATTCTTAAACATCTGTTTCTTGGGACCCTCTAACATTTTTTTAATGGATCCTTAAGAGTATTTGTTTACATGGGTTAGGGAAGATCTGAAAAACTAGTATTAATTTATTCAGAATAACAGTAGCTAAGCATTTAAATTTAAAATTACTAACACTTGTAGAAAAAGTTGTTTTATAAAATCCAAATAGTGAGAAAAATAGCACTACTTAAAATGTTGGTTATTTTTTAATTGTTGGCTTAATAAAAATATTCCTATCTTGCATTAATTACTACAATTTTTCAATTGGAAATATATAAAGAAAACTTGGATTCATACAGTCAGAGAAAGGATTCATTTTAATAGTCCTTTCAAATATTTGTGTGGCGTTTTCTTAGCTACTACACCAAAACTATACAAGTGATAGTTTTTTGTTTTTTTTTTAATCACATGCAATATGGAAGCTGTGCATCAAAGAACCTTTCACACACTGTTAAGCACAAATTCATCTTCTACCCTGATGGGATTTTGTAACATCATACATTGGTCTTTCGGAAAATAATGGCTTCCAGAATTATGTGGATCTTCCAAATGCTTGCATATTTCATTTACACTATTTTAAAACACATTCATTAATATCACCACCCATCTCAACAGAAAAGTCTCTAAATATTAGGAAGCTGTTAAGCTCTAAAGGGCAGAATCATTATCTCAAGTTCTAATTTTCTCTTGGTAGCTCAAAAAAAGAAAAAATCCAGTCACTTTTCCTTGAGGCTCACTTTGACAAATACCCAGCTCTACTCAACAAACCTGTCCATCACTATTTGAAGTATAAGTGGTGTTTTATGAAACTAAGTGCCTAGTTCAGCTTGCAGCTCCCACAATTCATGTTCTGGGGGCAGCCATGACAGTCTGGCACACAGCCAAGCAGTCCATATGTGCACTCAGCTAGTCATGCAGAGTATTGGAAAGATGTGGCTTAAAGGTCAAGATCTAACATAATTCATTTTTTACCACTCTGTCAGATATTCTTAGGTGAAGCTAGTGGGTCTTACTGTTTTAGGTGCATGCGCACAACACTGATGACTACAGCTAGTATAGGCGGCTGCCACTGCCTTCATCTGTGCCACTGACTAGTAAGTTTACTGCCACTGCTTTGTATCATTAACTCAAATGGCAGGGCTGCCAAAGGGGCAAAAATCCTTTGATAGCACTGAACATGTTGATCCCATGGACCTTTGAAAGGATTGCAGGGACTCCCAGGGACCTATAGACTGAGTTTTAATAATATCCTTATGGGGAGCTGGAGAGATGGTTCAGCAAATACTGCGCAATATTATGGCAAAAATCCTAAATGTTGTACGTTGTGTAAGTCATCTACACATACATGGAACAAAAAACAAGCAAATAATTTTGTGTAAAGCTAAAACAAGTCTCATTACCTTCTCATCCTATTTAATTGATATGGTCAATTTATGTGGATTAAGTTACCCACCTATTCAATGAAGATGTTCTTAGTCTTTTAGATACTTTTTATAAAGCTGTTTTTTTTTTTTTTTTCTCCCCACTGCTTCAGAATGCATTCTTCCTAGCCAAGTGAGTTGAGAATCAGCACTTCACCAAAGGAAAATCTTCTTTCTAAACATATTGTATAATTTGCATACTGCATTTACATTTTAAAAACACTGCATAATAAGTAGGTCAATAATTACATACTTTTTCAAGGAACAAAAAGAACACTACAAGGCGGGTGTGCCCAGCACACCTTTAATCCCAGCACTTGGGAGGCAGAGGCTGGTGGATCTCTGTGAGATCGAGGTCAGCCTGGTCTACATAGTAAGTGTCAGGCCAGCTGTGACTACAGGGAGACCATCTCAAAAAGATTTAAAAAAAAAGAAAAGGACACCACAGTAAGACATGTTCAGCACAACTAAAATACAGGAGCCAAATACGGACAACAGGAACAACTTCTTAATGTAGTAAAACCACAGTTACAGATAAGAACCATTCATATGCTATAAAAAACCCCTTAACAATTCTTTATGGGTTTAGAGAGCATGAAACATAATTATAGTTATGTAATATATACTTTGATAAAAAGATATAATTGCATTTAGACATTACAATTACATAAAATAATACAGTTTAACGGCTCTTTACAAATCAAATTTTGGCTTTTAATGAAGCTTAAAAGTTAGAGAACACATATATTCTGTAAAACAAAAATAATATGGGGAATTTAATTCTTTTTTGGGCCAAGGAAATGACCTTGAGTCCACTAAATAGCTTCTCTTCTGTGTGGGAACATAATATAAACACAAAGCTACAGTCTCTGTTTTCCTCTAAGACATCTTTCCCTAAGAAGCTTTTCTGGCATTCCCTCTGGTACTATTTTTCTTTATTATGTGTGTATGTGTGTAGTATGTTTGCATGTTTGTGGTACTAGTGTGTGTGAATGCCAGAGCTTGATGTCATGTGTCTTCCTTGATGGCTCTCTATTTACTGAAGTAGGGACTCTTCCTGAACCCAGACTTTACCAATCCATATAGGTCTAATAGAGAGAGTGCTCCAGGGACCCCTTTTCTCTACCTCCTGAACTTTGGGATTACAGGTGGATCATTGCCTACTCCCTATCAGTTCTGGGGATCGAAACTCTAGTTGTATGGAGTACTTGTGTGACAAGTGCTTTATCCACTAAGCCACCTCTCCAGCAAAGTAGGTTCTCTTTTTCTAAGCACTACTAACCACACACAAATAAAAAGGAAACTTGGTTGTTTCCAGAGGTGCCAAAGCAGATGCTCCAACTGAGGTGTCTCAAAATGGTGGCAAATGGTTTTAGGTTTGTAATTTATACAAAGTATGATCAAGATCTTAATCAGATGTGAAAGTAGTCATATTCTTTCCAGTTTCTGAATTATTTTCAAGAAGATGTGGATTTTAGAACAGACTTTCCAAGTTAAATTCTTAGTCCTTTAGGGGCTGGAGAGATAGCACAGCAGTTAAGAGCACTGGCTGTTCTTGCAGGAGACCCAGGTTCGAATCCCAGCACCCATATGGCAGCTAACAACTGTCTGTAACTCCAGTTCTAGGAGATCTGACAGTCTCTTCTGTCCTCTGTGGGCAACGCACTTACCTACGTTCAGGCAATACACACAAAATAAAAATAATAAATAAAATATTTTTAAAAATTCTTAGTCCTTTATATTTTCAAAGTGAGACTGCTAACACGCTAACACACACACACACACACACACACACACACACACTCTTAAGATGCAACTGACAGCAACTGTATTTTGGAATTCTGGTAGGTAGGTACAAGGGGTTAGTGAACGTCAAACTTTCCCATGGCAGCACCTATCATCATTCTTTCCCCATCCACTGACCCAGTGCCCAGAGCAAACAGCCTGGAGACACTCCTGTATTCCTGATGTAGCTTCTGGACTCAGTAGATAAAAGGGATCTAGTAGTCTCAACATCAGATTACATGTTCTGATTGCTGTTTCTGATTAATGAGGGGCTACTACAAAGGCTGCCCAACATCATGGGCCTAAGCAGCTTCGCAAGAACTGACAGTGTTTATATTCCTGAACTATGCATTTCAAAGCAGTTTTATAACATCACTGGCTGACTGCAGAGTTGATGGAGAAAACTTTGCTGACTACAAACAGCAAAAACAGCAAAAGTTATAATAAACAGATGGATTTAGTCATAAACTAAGATTTTTCATAGTTAAGAAAAAGTGGAAAAACCTTACCGATAGTCACACAACTATCCAAATAATCTAAGAATCTCAACAAACTTCAAGTGGGATCAATTCAGAGACCCACACCAAGACATATTACATATAACTCCAACTTATAAATGGGCAACATACCTAAATATCTGTTTCTTAAAAGAAGGCAAGTAGCCAACAGTTGCCACCATAGAAATGCAAGTCAAAACCAAAATGACCTATCACCTCAATCCAGTAAAGAACAGTTACTGTCAAAACCCCCTGAAAGGTATCAAGTGCCAGGAAGAACTGCAAGTGGAATGTACATTGGTGGAGTCATTATGGAAAACAGTACAGAGGTCTTCAAAATATTAAAAGTACAACTACCACACAATGCAGCAATCTCACTCACATATACAAAGGAGGCAAGATCCATGCAAGAAACATTTGCATTCCTATGCACACTGCAGCACTATCGACAACAGCCAGGAAACAAACAACTTGTGTCCACACACTCACGAATGGCTAAGGGCAATATGGTATACAAAGAGAACACCATCCAACAACAGAGTATGAAGTCCTGTCATTCATGATAATGTGAATAGAAATGGAGATTATCAGGTTAAGTGAAATAAGCCAAAAACAGAAAAGTAAGTATTACAAAATATACTGCTATGTGCACTCTGAAAAACTTGATTCCATGGAAGTTTAAAGTACAATGATGGTTACCAGAAATCTGGGAAAAGCTGGGAGATGAAGAGAGGCTGATCAATTGTGCTAACTTATAGTTACACAGAAGCAAGAAGCCCCACTGTGCTACTGCATAATGTGACTATAGAAAATACTATACTATAAATTTCAAAAACCAAGAGAGTTGATGTTGAGGAGATGGACATGTTTAATCAAATTTAAATGCTATACAAAGATTCCATGTACTGAAATAACACATGATATACTTAAATATGGACACACACATACCCACTGAGAGACCTACCAAATCCTGGGATGAATAACTAGGGATACAAAGGCAAAGGCAAACCAACCAAAGTATTTTGCTTCAGGAAACTCAGTCCTGAAGAGAATGCTGGCTAGTTAGATGTTAGAGCAAACAGGAAGCTGTTTTTATTCCACTTTGGAATAAGGATGTGAGATGGTATCACCCAAGTCACAGAAGGTAGAAACAGATGTTTCTTCATCTCTGTCCCCAGGCCTAGACCAACATTTCACTCACTATAATTGGATGACAATCTTCCTCCCTCTCTCTGCTGGGAATCCAACACAACCTACCACACAGGCTATATTTAATAAATGAATGAGCAGTTATGAACCCGCTACAAGTCCTGAGGTGAAGATACCCTGGAAATCTCTAGGGGGGCAGGAGGTAAGAAATTAATCACCTTTTGCTAATAAGTAAATCCCACCATTAAATCCTAAGGGCTCCTCTTCAGTAGATCTCTTATAGTTTATCTCCTTGTCACCTGGGGCTTTGTTCTTCAGCAGTTATTTGACAAAAGTTTAAAGTTCAAACATTTGGAAGCCAAACACAAGTAAACACTACCCAGCATCAGTTACATTTCCACGTTCCTAGAGCCATAATTAGTTTTTTAAAAAGGCTCTCCTGTGGGATCAGTTCATTTCCGCATCTAATGTGAATAACATTCTAATACTAAGCTTTGAATTTTGTAGAGAAAAAGAAACAAAACTCCCTCTGCAGTTATGTAGAACACACAGCTTCACACTGTACATTTTAACACTGTAATTCTGCCTTTTATGTTTATTTATGCTAAAGATGTTGGTTGTTTTGAGAATCAAATGGAAATGATACACAATCTACCAGAACATCTGGGATGCTGCTAAAGCATTTCTAAGAGGAACACCTATAGCTGTAAGTATTCATGTTAAAACAAATCAAAATAAAAAACAAAACAAAAAACCCAACAGACTGTAAATAACCTAGTAGCACATCTCAACATTATAGAAAATAAGAGGCAGTCAAGCCCAACTGCAGATGACAGAAAATAGTAAAGATTAGGGAAGAAATAAAAATGCATAGAGACTACAAGAACAATATATAGAATTAATTAAGAGTTGGTTTCCTTGAAAAGATGAATAAGCTTGCCAAATGCCCTAGCCAAACTAACCAGAGAAGATCAAAATTAGTAAAGTCTGCAACAAAAAAGTTGTTACAATAGACTCCAATGAAATTGAGAGAATTATTAGTGGATATTTAGAAAACTTGTATCTCAAAACTTGGAAAACCTAGAAGAAATGGGTATGACCTACTCAAGTCAAACTGCTCTGTAGCTGAGAAGGACCTTGAACTTCTGATCCTCCTGCTCCTACTTCCAAAGAGCTGAGTTGATAGACATGCACTGCCACGTGTGGTGCTAGGGATCAAACCCAGGTCTTCCAGTGCATTAGGCAAACACTATCAACTGAGCGATTCCCTTCCCATGAAAGACTCTCTTCAAGGATTCTAATAGTATCCTAACATAACAGCAAGAACTGGCAATAGGATTACATGAAATTAAAACACTCGATTCCACTCAATGAAGGAAACTATTAGCAGAATGAAGAGACAGCCTACATAATTGGGAGGAACATCTTCGTCAGTTATATCTGGGACAAGAGGTTAATCTAAAAAATACCTGCCAATCAGCAAATGAATTAATGAACAGAAAGTTTTCAAAACAAAGGAAAATAGCCAATAAGTATTTTTAAAGTGTTAGCATCTTTAGTCATCAAAGAAATGCAAATTAAAACTATTTTTGAGATATCTCACTCCAGTTAGAATGACTATCATCAAGAGAACAAATGACAACAAATATTGGTGAGGATGTGGGGAAAGGGGAACCCTTAATTCAGTGCTGGTGGGAGTGTAAACTAGGGTAGCCACTAGCTGGTGTGGAGGCTGTCCAAATGCTAAAAATAAAACTACCATATGGGTCAGTTATAACACTCCTAGGTATATATTCGGAGTACTCTAAGTCCTACACCAGAGATATCTGTACATCCACATTTATTGCTGCATTATTAACAATTAGCCAGGGTAAGAACTAGATCTACTAATAGATGAATGGATAGAGAAAATATGACGTATATGTATATACCAGTCATCTATAAAGAAAAATGAAATTAAGATATTCACAGGAATATAAAAATAACAGGGAATTAGTAAAGAAAAATAACTCAGACTCAGAAAAAAATACCACATTCTCTCATATAAGGATCTTAAATTTTATTTATTTATTTATCTATTTTTATTTTATGTGTATGCGTGTATTGCCTGCATGTAGGTAAGTGCACCTGTGTCATGCAATGCCCGTGGATGACAGAAGAGGCTCTCCGATCCCCTGGGCCTGAAGTTACGGACAGTTGTTAGCTGCCATGTGAGTGCTGGGATTCGAACCCGGGTCTTCTGCAAGAACAACCAGTGTTCTTAACCTCTGAGCCATCTCTCCAGTCCAGGATCCTAGATTTTAATTTTTGTATATGTGTGTGTGTAAGTCATGAGACTAGAAAGGCAATGGGTGGTGGGTCATGTGGGGAGGAGTAAAAAAGGGGGTAATAGAGTATATGAAAAAAAGTGTGGAATGGAGGCTGGAGGGGTGCACAAAGAGGAAGGGCATGGGGAGGGTTGGTGGAGGAAGAGGATCAATGAAAGCAAAGTACATACAAAAATGCCATAGGGAAATTCATTATTTGTTAAATTTTAAAAGTAATTTTAAAAAGTTGATTGTAGTTAAATGCAATTCAAATTAAGGAATGATGGCAAGAGAGGTCTGAGTGATGCTAATAATTATAATGAAACTTTGAGATAGACAATAGCATTATAACGGAACTATGACATAGTGCTCTGCACAACCATCCCCAAATCTAGTTTACTTACATTAGGTTTCAGAGAGGGAGGTGGGGAGGAAGGAGACCTAGAATATAATTAGTGCGTGCAATTACTTGAGCTAAACCACATGTTAAGGACAGTCCACTCTTATGCTGGAAATCAGCCAGCTGAATCACCAGCAGATGGTTTTACAGAAAATAAATCTCATCTTATCCCACAATTCCTGCTATTGCAAAGAAATAAATAGCTGGCCTCACATTAGAACTATCAGTCTATACTACAGAAAGTGCTTTCTTCTAACCTGGGCACTTATTTTAATAAAATGTTATTCTTTCTGCAACCATGTGACAACTCTTCCTCATGTACAGGAAGCGTAAGTGACAATGACCCCCTTAGGGTTTGGCCCACTGCCTCTTTTCTGGATTATGTGCTTTTTCTAACAAAATTAATGAAATTTTAAACAAAGAGGAACAAAGTAGTTTCACTTTTCAAATGTGTCCTTTGACCAGCAGTAAAACTTATAAACTAAAACGAAGTTACTAAACCACTTCACGGACTAGCCTGGAAGATTTTATAACTTCTCCCATGTCTTTTTGTTCTATCATATCAAGTATCCAAAAGATAAATGAAAAAATTTCTCAACAAATGCACAAATTCAGGATTCCTGTTTCACTTTTGGCCCTTAACTTATGCGCTAACAGGAAATATCCTTGACATTAAAATCTTTGATTTTGTCCCCATGTATTTCTGAAAATGAAAGAAGATATAGCTATGATCATATCTTAGGTAAGGACTAAGGGTCAAATAACACATGCATCAGATTATAAGAACAAACAGGAATAATTTTCTGAAACCCCGTGTAATAGAAGAGCATTTATAGAGCATTTACCATGTACTAGATGTTTTTCTAAGAACCTGTTATGTACAAAAGAAACACATATATGTAAATATAGCGGTATTATCTTAACAAAAATCCTATGATTTCTTGGAAATGAACATAAACATTACCCAATAGTTCCCAAGACTGCTCCAATGTTATAGATTATTTTGGAAATGTATGAACTTGCTTTTTTTCTTCATTTTCAAGTCCTAAATATTACAGAGAAAGTGGGGGATCATGAGAGAAAAAGTCCCTCATCTCGCAGAAGCAAAAATGAGCAACAGTCAAAGAAACAAAGCAGCTTCAGTGAGCTCAGGAAGAGCGCAGAGCCAAGGATGGTGCAGTAGTCTGGGTGGTGCTCTGCCGGCTGGAGGGTCAGAGGAGGTATCTGAGAAAGTGACATATACTCAGCACACATTGAAAATCTCAACTCTGCTGTACAGTTAACTTCATCTGGGACAGATGATGAGATACTCTTGGGAAAATATTCATTTACTTTGAATTCCCACGCACATTTGTATAATTCTTCCCCCAAAACAAATCTGCAGCTTTACTGCAGCTGTGCTTAGATTGGATTCCTATCAAGATTCTTATTCTTTCATGAAAAACTCAGCACTGAGAAAATTTTTGCTCTTACAGTCATGATTATCTTGGAAAGATTGCTCCAAATTTTACCCCTCCAAATTTTACCTTTATTGTCTCTGCCACATACACCAACAATTCTTTTTTACAAAAGTAATTAATCCAGGCCAGCTGGGGCTACAGGGAGACACTGTCTCAAAAGTACCAAAAAAGTTAATTAAAATAAATATGAATCAAGAACAAATATAATTTATAACTCAAACCTGAAATAGCATTAAAATTTAATAGCATTAAAAAATATAAAAATGATCATGTTCCAAGTATCAAGCCACATGTTATATCTGACTTCATCACATATTTTCAAAAGAAAAGTTAGATTTTATGAGTAAAGCTATCAACTTAATAAAATATTCCTTCATAAAAATCATTTTATAAAATGTTCAAGAATATTCTTATCGGAAGAAATGTGACACCTTTGCGTGATTTAAGGATTGTAAGTTCTTGCCAAGATTTCTTTGCCAGCTTACAAAAAAATGTAAACTCTGACTTCCTTTCTTTTTTAAAAAAATATTTTACTTATTATTTTTACTTTATGTGCATGTGTGTAAGGGTACCCGTGTTGTGCAATGCCTGTGGAGGTCAGAAGAGGTGTCGGATTCCCTTGAAACTGGAGCTAGGACAATTGTTAGCTGCCATATGGGTGCTAGAAATTGAACCTGGGTCCTCTGCAAGAGCCATCTCTCCAGCCCCAGACTTGCTTCCTTTTGTAGAATTCTATAACTTAAATTTTTCTTTGCTTTATTTAGTTTTGTAAATATGAGTGTTTTGCTTGCACATATGTAAGAGCACCCATGTCATACAATGCCTGTGGAGGTCAGAAAAGGGTGTCAGATCCCCTGGAACTAGAGTTATGGATGATTGTGCAGTATTATGCATATACTTTCGACACTTAGGTTGGTGAAGCTGGGTGGGAATGGTGGCACATGCCTTTAATCCCAGTACTCAGGAGTCAGAGGAAGAAGTATGGATCTCTGGGAGTTCTAGATCTGTCTGGTTTACACAGTGAGGTCCAGGTCAGCTAGAGCTACATAATGAAATCTTGTCTCAAAACAAACAAGCAAGTAACCAAGTCAAAACCAAAAAAAATTAAGATAGTAAATTCTATGTAATATGTATTTTATCCACTTTTCCATTTTTTTCTCATTTCAGTTTTTCATGTGTACATGGATATGGAGTTCTGAGGCTGATACTGGGACTTATCCTCAATTGCTCTTCCACTTACTCATTGAGGAAGGGTCTCTCAATCAAACCCAGAATCCACCAGTATGGCTAGTTCTTATAATCTCTGTCCTCTGTCTGGAATTACAAATAGGCTGCCACACATCCAGCATTCATGTGGGTTTCTAGGGATCCAAACTTCATTCCTCATGCTTGTGTAGCAATTCCTTAAAAACTGAGCCACCTCCCCAGCCCAAAATGTCAACAGTTTAAAGAAGAATTACCATTAGGAAATAATACACTGAGCTCGAGTGAACATATGTCAACCCCACTCCCAACAAACAAAACTTTTTACCTTCCAAAAATGAACTTTCTTCAGATCCTACCTTTCTTTCCTCTGTCCAGCCCTGTACTCTTTTTTTTTTTTTTTTTTTTTTTCCCTATTCCCATCTCTATATAGCACTGCAGAGTATACATATCCTCCAATTCCTGACTCTCTGGCTGGGCTTAAATTAGTGTATCCGTTATAGTCTGGGTCTAAAATGCCCCCTGATGTGTGTGAATACTTACTCCTCAGTCATGGCACTGATTTGGGAGTTTATGGAAACTTCAAGGCATAAGGCCTAAGTGGCATAGGCTACTAGGGGTGGGCCTGTGAGGGTTTAGCCTGATCTTGTTTATGGTCCAGCTCTTTGCTTTCTGATCTGCCAAGATGTGAACAAGCCATGCCGTAAACTCCTGCTAGCATGGATCTGGCCTCTCCAGCTACCAAGTCTTCCTTGCCATGGTGGACTGGACCCCTTAAACCTGGGAGCAAGCTGGGCATGGTGGTGCATGCCTTTAATCCCAGCACTCGGGAGGCAGAGGCAGGCGGATCTCTGTGAGTTCAAGGCCAACCTGGTCTAGATAGTGAGTTCCAGGACAGCTGGAGCTACAGGGAGACCCTGTCTCAAAAAGACCAAACAAACAAACAAACAAACAAACAAAAAACTGGGAGCAAAATAAACCTCTTTTCTCAAGTTGCTTCTGTTAGGTATTTGTCCACAATAATGAGAAAAATAATACAGTATCCCTCTCAAATTCATGCTGACACTTGATCCTCAATGCAACTGTATTGAGAAGTGGCCTATGGGAGGTTAACAGAATTAATACTGTTACAAAAGCCATGAAAGCTGAAGGGAAGGCTCTCTTGTCCACTGGTTCCATCTGCACATGAGGACACTAATGATGCCATTGCTAAGGAAAAGGCCTCCAGCAGCTATTTAACCTGCTGGAAACTTTGCAGTTTTCAGAACTATGAAATACTAATTTCTGTTTGTATATTATCTACACCATGGTATTTTGTTACAGCAACACAAATGGACTAAGATCTGTTCTCTATATTTCACTATATAACATAAAGAAACTCCAAATATTTTGACTTACTCTTGTTTGTGACTCAATGAACTATAAAGAGAAAACTCAACATTCTTATTTGTTTGCACTCATACTATTACTTGAATATTTTACTTATTTTTATTTTTGTGTATGAGTATATTGCTGCACGTATTTAAGTATATCTGGGTCATTCAATGCCCTTGGAGGTCAGATCCTCTGGAATTGGAGTTACAGACAGTTGTTAGCTGCCATGTGGGTCCTGGGAATTGAACCTGGGTCGTCTGCAAGAGCAGTTAGTACTCTTAATTCCTGAGCCATCTGTTCTAGTCTGTTTCTCAATTGCTGTGACAAAATTAATATTCTGACTGACCAGTACCAACTGGGGGAGGAAAGGGTTTATTTTATATTACATCTTCCGGGTCACAGTTCATCAGGAAGCCCAAGGTAGGAACTCAGGGCAAGAACCTGGAAGCAGGAGCTGGAGCACAGGCCATGGAGGAATGCTGCTTACTGGCTTGCTCCCCTGGCCCCAGCTCAGCCTGCTTTCTTATGCAACACAGGCCTACCTGCCCCAGGGTGGCACCACACACAGTGGGCTGGGCCCTCCCACATCACTCCACAATGAAGAAGATGCCCCACAAGCATGGCCACAGGCCAGTCCTATGGAGACAATTCCCCAATTGAGGCTCCCTCAACCCAGGTGTGTCAAATTGACACTAAAGCTATCCAGCACACCATCTCTCCAGTCCCTCATACTATTACTTTAAAGATTAAGAGTAGCCTAGATATTATACAGTATAAAGCCTTGATTTTTACAAATGAGCAAAACAGACATTAAGATCAAATTACCTGCTCAGTGTCATCTACCTAAGTAGTGACAGTGGCAAACTAAAATGGTGATCTATCTCCTGAAAAATATTCCTCCTTTTGTCACTTTCCTGCTATGTCTCCCATTTTATTTTCTAAAAGCAGATTCTCAATCCCTCCTCCACAACCATACTATGGATCAGAACCAAACCCAAAGCCCCACACTTGCTAGGTGATAGCTCCACACTGAGCTAAACCCCTAGCCCTCCAATTCTAATTTTGCACAGTGGCACAAGAGTTCATCTACCAAACGTGCAGCTTATTTTCAACTTATGGAAAGTGTGTTTTTTTAAAAATTATTTATTTAATGACCACGTGATTAGAAGAAGCATTTCATTACAACAGCATTGACATGTTCAATAACAATTTCCAGAGCAAAGATGCATCTCTTTCAAAATTGGCTATAAATTTTTAGGTTCACAGTTGAATTAATACAGTTATACAATATTGAACTCAGTATAAACCCTATAAGACATAAAATTGAATGAGGTTTTAACCTTAAAAAAAGATCTCCATTTCATTTTAAAATATACTGTCTCATACATAAAAACTCATTTTTAATGCAACAACACTTAGATGTTTGCACATGCATCTCTAATCTCTATATATCTGATTATTAGTAGTCACAATCGGTTACTTTCTGAGATCCTTGGCACCTGAGCAAGGATATAAAGTTATCAGGTAGATTTCAATGATGTTTTTCACCTCTACCAGTTAACATGAAGCAAATATTTATGCTTCTTCCTCAAATATAACTCATTTATTTATTTTTTACTTATTTATTTTTGTGTATTTCATATACAATATTCCAAACAATCTTACTCATCTATATACCCACATCCCAAACGGCACCCTCCCATAGCCTGCCCACTCCACTGGAGCCCATATACTCTGCCATCCCTGTTACTGTCCACTGTGTTGTTGGTGCCCCCAGCCGTTCCTGTGCTTGTCCATCCACAGAATCTAGTCAGCCAATCTAGACTTCCTTGTTTTAGGAAGATCAGCTCTTCCTCATCTAGCAGCAATCAGTTGCCAATATTCCTTTAGATAAGATTGGGGTCTGCTGTTCTTTTCCCAGTTCTATGCTGGGTGACTCTCTGGGAGTCTCTTGGGCCACCTGGGCCAACAACTCAAAGGAAGGTATCTCCTGTCTGGCACTGTTTCTTGTTATGTAGCCTTTAGCTATACACATGGACTCTTTAAGAATTATATTGATCCCTTTAATCTTTGGTTGTACTTTCCTTTTGGGTGTTTGAGATCATAAAGTTGGCCTAGATAAACCAGTTTATTTTTACTCTTAAGGTCGTTTGAGGATCTGTTCCTCAGGGGTCACATGGGCTGGGGAGGAGGCCCTGGCGCCTTTCTTTTACCAGTTCCATCTATGTGAAGATTAGTCAAAGGTCCTGCTCGACTGTGGATGGCTTTACTTGGAAGCATGGAGGAAATGTTTCCTCTGTGTTGACCCTCCTCTCTTTGTAGACTGGACACTGGTTCAAGTCCATCTGGTGGGGTCTCCATGGCCTCCTTGATCAAGAGGACAGGTGACCCACCACAATTACAGGACAGTTTGAGAGATGCTCATAGTCCCCTGGAGCTTAGTCGACCTTGGAGGGCAAGAAGCAAAAACTGTCCTTTATATCCCTCTGACCAAATCAGTATAGGCCTCAAAGTGGGGCTGTTAGACATCTAAGAAGGTTAGTTCCACCAGTCTGGTACTAGGGAATTGTGTTTTAAAAACTCTAAATACTACACTGGACATTTCTAATAAATTTGTCTGGAAATCAATGCTTTCCTTTGATTTGAAGAAATTAATTGTATCAGATCCAATGCAGAATTCTAAAACTTTCAGTAATTTTAAATGAAATTGTCCCCTACTCCCCCAGGTAAATATAAATACTTTAAAAAAATGTCCTCTTGCTGGGTGTGGGGTATGTACCTTTAATCCCAGCCCTCAGGAAGCAGAGGCAGGAGGATCTCTGTGAGATCTAGGCCAGCCTGGTCTACATAGTGACTTCTAGGTATGCTGGGACTAGGGAGAGACCCTGTCCAAAAAAAAAAAAAGCCATCTTGATAAAAATACTTAAATAAAAATTAACCACAAGATAAAATGATGCTAAATTAAATAATAAAGCCAAGAACATGTGATACCAGTACTACTGGCTAGTGAGGTAGAAAGTGTGTTCTTCTTGACTAAATGATCCTTTTATAACTTTCTACAAATGTATACAGATGAACTTTGTAATCTGTTAAAGAATAATAAAGTATTAAAAAAAATAGCTTTCACTTTGTAATGTGCTGTTTTTCCAATGACCTGTGTTCAATCCCCAGAAACCATATGGTAGAAGAAGAGAATAAACCACAGTGGTCCTTTGACCTCTACATGTGCACCATGACACAAATGTGCCCATGCACATACACAAATAAATGCAAATGTTTTAAGCATATAGAAAGGTGAAGCTAGGCTATATGAAAATACTGTCCCATTTTATTTAAGGGACTTGAGCGCTGCTATCCTCCTTGGATACTTGGGAGATAACTTTATTTGTGTGTGCTTATTTGCTTTTTGACCCTAGGGATTGTAGACAGGGTCTCTGGCATGCTATGCCTAGAGTCATTATAGCCTCAGCTCTTGTATTTTTAAATTAAAGTCCCACTGTCTCCAGAAGCTTATCATAGAAACTCTTCTATTTGAAATATTTCTTACCAAAATGAGTATTTATATTTATGCCTCTCTCTTTAAGTAAGCTCCATTTTCCCTTTCCAGTGGTTTCCTCAAATCAGTTTTCTAGTTGTCTGCCTGGAATTCAATTTGCACATCTTCTATTTCTTATAACATGCAGCAAACATTTACAAAGTAGAAGATCTAGCAGAATAAGATCAGTTGAGACAAATTATTTGCCAGGCTTGGTGGCGCATGCCTTTAATCTCAGCACGCGGGAAGCAGAGGCAAGCAGAGCTCTGTGAGTTCAAGGCCAGTCTGGTCTACATAGTGAGTTCCAAGCCAGCTGGGGCTACAGGGAGACCCTGTCTCAAAAACAAAACAACCAACCAACCAACAACAACAACAACAAAACATAAACAAAAACAAAAGGCAATAAAAAGACAAGTTCTTCTTGCAAGCCTGGACAAAAAAGGACCTTAACTGTCATCACGTAAGACATTGTTTAGAATGATGAGTTTCACATTGGACAAAGTATTATCTCCAAACCTGCTTGTTCTTTTCTTCTTCCTAGCATCATACCCTTTTCTCCACCCTCAAGAATGATGTGCAAAACTGCCCAGCTGAGAGAATCCACAGATGTAAACACTATTTCTACAGGATCAATGAAAAGTATTCTGCAACTTCAGCCAATGTGTTTTCAAACCCAATGAAAATGAGCTGATATCACACTGAAGGCAGTAAGGGAAGGAGATCCCTATCTGCAATTATACCTTTGATTTGTTTCTTACATCTATTTCATTATTTGGCACATAAACCTCTGAGAGAGCTGTCTACTACTAGCTAAATTTCACAGACTAAAGTGAGCTTCTGAGATTAAGTAAATCTGCCTGGAATTCAATTTGCACATCTTCTAAATAAAGTTAGAAATGCCTATTAAGCATCCAAGAAAACATTAAGTAAATACTCAGTATCACACAGCTAGTGGCACTGAGACACTTCCTAATACAGTCTCACTGAACATCACTGCTTGTCCTGTTGCAATCTCAGTAGCAGCTGTACACATCTACATAAAAACTAGTGCTCTATTTATGAACAAACTGTTCAGGGCTACAGATTAGTAGTTTATAGGAAGAATGATTGCAAACATTCCTATAGATAAAACAGAATGCAGAGAGGTCTAATAAAGTAGTTTGCTCAGAGACCAGTGATAGGAGGATTACTACTGTATGAGTCCTTTTTTAAATTTATTTTTTACAGAAATGGATACTTTTTTTAACTTCAGTTGATTTATTTATTAATTTATTTATTTATATTTTATGTGTATGTATGTTTCGCCAGCAGGCAAAGTACACCATGTTGTGCAATGTTGTAGAGGCCAGTAGATGACATTAGATCTCCTGATGGCATTGGATCTCCTGGGACTGCAGTTACGGATGGTTGTTAGGAACAAAGTGGGTGCTGTGAACTGAACTTGCTCTACAAGAGCAGCCAGTGCGCTTAACTGCTGAGCTATCTGTCTAGACATTGTATGGTTTCTTAAATGTAATACAGTGACTCAACACTCTTATCTCCAAAATTCCTTTCTTCCCTAGGCTTTTGGAGCATCACACTCTTGTAATTTCCCCCTACCTCTCAGCCACATTTTTCAATCTTTCCTGATGCTAGCATTTCATAACCTGATACGTTATAGTATATCAGGTCCCAAACCTTGGGCTTCTTGGCAACCTAATTAATTTCCTACCCAAGTGATCTTTCAGTTTATTGGTATTGTTTAAAATTTAAGCATCTTAAAATCTCTCTCTTCAAAATTCACGTGTGTGTGTGTATCATTCCCTTCTTGATATATTCTCTTGGATGCTTTATAGGCATTTCTAATTCCACATGTCCAACTCTTGATCTTGTAAAACCAGAAACTGACAACTTTCATTATCATAACCATGGTTACTCCAGTTAGTCTAGCTCACTCTAATTACTTCTTAGCTCATCGAATTCCCATACTTGCTCCCTTTATCCTCTTATCCATAAAACAGTGATCATTCAAAAGCCTCAATACATTCCCATGGCACCTGAACAGCATCAACCAATAAATGCTCTCTCTGATCTCAAGTCCTCCTACTCCCCATCTCCTCACTCATCTCTAGTCACAGTGGCCTCTTTGTTCTCAAACTCACTTACTCCATTCCTTGTAGAATACTCTCAACCCAGAATATTCCACAACTTTTTTCTCCCTACCTAATGTAGGAATGCTAAATATATGAGAGAGGGCGGGAGAGAGGAAGAGAGCTGGGGGAGGGAGGGAGACAGGTCTCAAATACTCAGAGATAGCAGCATTCAATGAGGCTATCTTTTGTGTTGGAGATGAACGGGAGGTTTTTGAATACTTCTTATTTGAGTTGATGGATACATAAAAACAGTGACTTAAATGCACTGGGGAAAGTGGCAATTCAGCATATACAGGACAGGAGCAGAAGGAATTTTCATACATTTTTTTTTTTTTTTAAACAGTTGCTCTCTGAACCACCTCTATGACACCTTGAAAACGGGTTAAGAAGAGTTTTTTATCATTCATTCTCTCATTTAATTTGCTTAATTTTATTCAGTTTCTTTGCTGTTCTTACCTTTTAACTGGACTTAGCTTTGCCAATGCTACTTTTTTTGGTTCTGATCTAGTTTCTATATTTAATTCTGCAGCTCTGGTCTAAATGTACAGTGTAGGGAAATGATCCTTTATTTCAAGTCAAGCATTTGTGTTTGCAATCTAAAGTTGTGTCAGATCTTTAACAACAGAATCTCTTTCTTGGCTCTGATTAATTCCTCTTCATAGCACCTTTCCTTATTTAACTTTATTATCATATAATGACATAATTAGCCACATGACCCAAACTCCTAGTTTCATTCAATTCCTTTGCTACTCATGGAAACAAGAACAAAACAAAAATACCCAAATGGTTTTCATTATCTTTTTAAAATCATCTCTCTGCCCCCACCAAATTTTATGTAACGTTTATTCTATTTATAAATCTGAATGGCTTTATCCTTGACTATATACAAGTGCATGGCCAGGATGAAGATATTAAGAGATCTACCTTATTAAATTTATAAATGTTCAAAAGCCAGGAAGGGAAGCTAATCCCTTGGATGATAGACAGAATCATGATTCAAGAAGATCTCAACAAGTTTTAAATACAGCTATGCCAAAGCAGATGAAGTTTAATAGAGGGTAAGGGTAAATTATTGCTTCAAAAACATCACTTATGGTATAAATAGAATATGAGAGATCTAGCTAAATATAAAGATACTGGTTTATATAGATTGCATCAGTAGTTTCCAGACAAAATTTTTTAAAAAATGAGATCCAACATAAAGTTGTAAATTTTTAATGATTAAGAATACTAGAACAGCAGGGCATGGTGGCACACCCCTTTAATCCCAGTACTCAGGAAGCAGAGGCAGGTGCATCTCTGTGAGATCGAGGCCAGCCTGATCTACACAGCAAATTCCATGACAGCTGGGGCTACAGGAAGAACCTGTCTCAAAAAATCATACAAATAAAAAAAAAAAAAAACCCACTAGAACAAAACAAAACCCACAACTAATACTAAAGGAAACTTACCACTTACTAACAATACACGTCATAAAAAGTCTACTTTAATAGCAGAAAAGCAGAAGTACAAAATCTCACCCTGCATTACATAAATATAACTTTGAATAATCATATGACATTTTCTCTCATCTTTGTTCTGCTTAGAACTGAGAAAGACATTAGTGTTGCTAGAGATGTGACACAACTTGTGTGCAAACAAATGTACATTGTACACAACGCAGCCAGACCATAACGGCAGAATTAAATATGGAAAGTGGACTGAACAGAAAGCACTGACACAAATGACTCAAATCAGTTGACAGCAACAAGGAAGGAAACTATCACATGAAGGTACAAGTGGTAATTTAGAACAGAGAAAATCTAACAGAGACCTGTATCGAGAAAAATCTTACTGCAGTATATTCCTAAAGACTGAACTACAGTAGGAAGAAGTCAGATAGTGAACCAGGCAATAACTCAATTAAGATCCCACACCTGTCCCCTCATCTCCCTATCCCTGCTCCCTACTTAAGGCTTTCCATCCCTAGTATATTCACCCCATGCCCTGTCCACTCACGTGTTGTATCATAAAGAATCATTTTTCCCCTCATGGGCTCCTTTCTAGTGTCCGAGACTTTGCGTGTGCATGCACATGTGCTTGTGCATGTGTTATCCAAATATATTATGTATTTGTATGAAAATATCATTGAAACCCATTATTATGTTTCATTAATATATGCTAATTTGGAAACATTAAAAAAAATCATCGTAGCAGGGCTCCTTTGAAATTCTCCTTTGCTCCCTCTGTCCCAGCTGACTTCACTTTGCTCTTCCAGACTATTCTCTCAAGATCCCTTTCTGCCTCCAAATTCCAGGCACACTGAGCCCGGTAGGCTTATACTCTATATGAAAGGAACTTAGGCTGCCCTCCTCTACAGGAACAATCATCTCATGAAGGGCACTGAGCTGTCCTTTCAGGCAACAGTGCCAGCAGGACCTAGCAGAACCAGATGATGACCTACCAGACCAGGTTTGGGAGATACTATTTGACTATGCAAGTCTTCCCCACTGTGTCCTTCCCCTATATCAACCTAGAGCTCTGGTAGTATCCTGAAGACAGGGTAGAATGCTGATCCCCATGTTCCTTACTAACGTGGTCACACCAAATAAAAATTCCTCTCTGCCTGCTCTCCAAGCAGTAGCTGGTTAATTCTGGTTACGGGAATCTCCTCTGGTCTAAGACTCTGGTATCAATCTTTCCATTAAATTTTCTGAAAGTTAAATGGGCTTTCTTCTATGGCCTGGAAAGGGTTCAAGGAAAAGGTGGATTCACTATGATTTCAGGACTATTACTAGTATAGGGCACACTGTATGGATGACTTGTAAAACTCCTTTCAATGCTAACATTTTATTAACGAAGAGTAAGGAACAGACATTGCCTTACTTAACTTAAAAAGATCAATTAAAAGAATTTTAGTTTTAGTCAAAAAGACAAAAATTCAGTTACAGATTTTACCATCAAGCATTGTGTGCCATAGCAACAACAGTATTCAACTAACTCTCTGCTCCAAGAGTTTTAAACTTTAAATATGTAACATGATACTTTGATAAAACTTGTTGCAAAAATTTCTCTCTCTGCCTATCATTTAGTAGGTGTTCCATACAAAGTTTGTATTATCCACTTATTCAATAATACCATTCCCCCGGTGTGTGATGTTACCGACATCACTTATTAATGCACTTAAACAATGACTTGTTCTCTGCCATGCCTTTTGGTTTTCAGCCCCATGCAATTCATGCTTCACCTCTGTGCAATGACTATTTGTACCTAAGTATGGCATTTTCTTTAGTTTTCTTTTGGTGGTTTCTTTTATGCCTCTGTTTGACAAACAATCTTCATACATTCTGGTAATGTTACTCTGGCTATTTAAAAAAAAATGCTATTGCACAATCCTTTCAACCAGATGGATAATATATCCAGTTTAATAAACCACAGATGTTTTCTTATTCTTTTTTATACCACAAAATGGCGAACTCATTTCTGAACACATCCCTTATAAATATTTGAATAAATAAATCATTTTACCAAGGGTAGTTATTATTAAAAATCTTCATTGTTAATGAAAGTTAAATGGGAAAAGACGGCTGAGGCTTCTCTCTCCCTATGCATAAACCTGTTTTTTTGGTAAAGGCGATCAATATTTGATGCTTTAATCATTGTCTACTCATCAAACATTGGTGGTATATAGCGAAGTTTTCGTTGTACAAATGGCAATTGTATAGGTATCTCACAACTTAATTTAATCTTATCAGATTGTTGTGGAATAGAATTTCATTCAAAGAAACTATATAGAGCCTGGGGAGATGGCTTGCCTAGTTACAGAGCTTGTTGAGCAAGAAAGGGAACCAGAGTTCAGAACCCAGGTAAATGCTGGGTGGCCTGCTTGTAATTCCCAGTCTAGGAAGACAGATGGGATCCCTAGAGCAAGCTGGCTAGGGAGACTAGCCTTACCTGCAAGTTCTGGGTTCAGCTGGAGACCCTGTCTCAGAAAGAGCAAGGTGGAAGAACAGCTGTGGAAGACTCTTGACATTAACCTCAGGCCTCCACATGGATGGATACACATGTGCAACGTGTATACATGCCCATGTGTACCAAATACATACCCAAAGAGGAGGAGGAAGAGAGAGAGGAGTCAACAACCACCTCATATGGGCAAGAAGCCTAAACAAACAGCTTTTATTACCAGTGGTGTACTATCTCACTACCAGCAGGTGCAATAATAAAACTGTTGTGATTTTGCTCCCCCCCTCCAAACAAGGAAGTGACACTTGGACCAAATGAAACAAATCACTAAGCAAAGAATTTTAAAATCCATACCACCATGCAAAACTGATACTGTTCATGACGTAGATTTCATTAATCTAATGCTAAAATAGGAAACATGCAACTTATTTCATACAAAGTAATTTTAAGATACCATGAAATTTATCAGTAAAATACATTTAATATGTGAGTGAATAAAAGTCACATATGAAATTTAATTACAGGTTTTTGTAAGTTGGCTGAAAGCTAATAAATCCTAAAGAAAGTGTCTATTAAAATATTGTGAAATTAGGAGCTGGAGAGAGAGCTCAGCAGTTAAGAGCACTGGTTGCTCTTGCAGAGGACTGGAATTCGGTTCCTACATCCACATGGTGGCTAAAAACCATCCACACCACCAGTCCCAGGGCATCCAACATCCTCTTCTGACCTCTTTAGGCATTGCACAACATGGGTGCACTTACATACATGCAGGCAATACATTCATACACATAAAATTAAAAATAATATTTCTTTAAAAGAGTGAAATCAAAGAACTAATGTTATATGGTAATGATAAAATCCATTAAAAATAAAATGTTTCTCAGAAAGGTAAGTTCTAGTTTAAGTTGAAAACAATGTAATTCACTAATTAATGAAAGCAAACACTTTGTTATGTGTACGTTTTATTTTAAACAAAGGCTATAGAATTGATCATACTAGAAAATATTACTGAATTTTAACAAATATTAAAATTTGGTTATTAATAAGGAGGGAACCATTCTGTTTTTATGAAAAGCAAATGTTAAGATATCTTTCCTTAGTCTCTAAAACTCAAGTTCCATTTCAGTCTAGGTAATAATTTTATGTCACCCACAGAAAAACTAAATTAATAAATCTCTAAGACTGGAGTTAACTGATACAGGCAACTCAAGCAGGGAGAGAGGCTTGCCATAAATTCATCCTCTGAAGGAGGACCCAGGTACACACACAAGAAAGATCACACTGCAGACCAGATCTTGGTTTTATATGACTCTGCCTTCTGTTAGTTTGCCTTAGGCAGACAAGCTCACCAACTTTACCAGTTTTAGGGCCTTCTTACTTTGTGTCAAGTCCACTTAAGACTCCTGTTGTAGAACACCGCATTTTTATAGTATTTTCAAAGTCAGGAAGAACTTTAAAAGCAGGCCTGCTTTCATTTCTTTTTAAAACAATGGCAGCAATACACAGACCAGTTTGCACCTTGCTATGTATCAGCACACAGGCTTTCCAGTGCTGAATTCCTAGGTCTTTGAAGCCAAAGTATGCAGGGCTATAACCAGGAAGATCCAGATTTCCAATGTTAACTCTCTGCTCCTGCATCCTTCCTCCACCTGCTCCTCCCCATTCATCCCAGTTCATTCTATCTTCTGCTGAAAGGCTGCCAAACGGACTGCAAGACTTGTAAGCTTAAGATTCAAATTGTTTTCAAGGCTGTATTTTCAACTAAATGCTTCAACAAATTCCTTTCAAATAGTTGAATCTTCATTAAGAGAATACAAAAAGCAATTTCAGAAACCAAAATCTATCAGGACTGTTTTTTGATTGCTGAAAATGTATTCCCGAGGGAACATGAACGCATTTACCCACCCAGTGGAAAAAATAATTCTGCTGGTTCATTTCCCTGTTAAACAACAGCTTGGTTGTTGGGCCCTGCCTAGCCCGGTCTCATTGTCAACCTAGTAATTTTGTATTGATCACCTTGGCGGACTCGGTCTCCAGCAGGTATAGCCTGTCTTTCTATTCTTGAAATAATAATAGTAAAACTCTACTCATGATCAGAAAATAGGGGTCATACGACTTAACCACAATTCCCTGTCTTCCTGTCATGCAGCTGCGTGACAAAACACTTTGACCACTACCAACTTGGGGAGGAAAGTTTATTTATCTTACATCTCTCGGGTCACAGTTCATCAGGTAGCCCAAGGTAGGAACACAGGGCAGGAACCTGGAAGCAGGAGTTGGAGCACAGGCCATGGAGGAACATTGCTTACTGGCTTGCTCCCTGGCCCATGCTCAGCCTGCCTTTTTTTTTTTTTTTTTTTTTTTTTTTTTTTTTTGTCCCCCATTGCATAAAACGGAAGAGAACCGTACTCAAACCCTACGTTTCAATCTTAGGACAATGAAGCCCACAGGAAGCCACTCTCCTCTCCCGGATTTACTATGGGGCGAGAGCCTGCGTGGGGTGCTGTCGCCTGGCAAGGTGCGTGACAACACGTCTTCCATGCACGCCCTCCCGACGCGTCCAAGAAGACTCGCCGTCTGATTTCCCCGCTTCCCAAAAATCCGCCTCACACCCAGAAACTGAGCATACAAAAGGGATGGGCGCCCGGTCAGACTCCGACCCCGCCGCCTCGCATCGATATTCCGCCCGCAGCACGCGGCACAAAGCCGGGAGGGACCGCAGAGAACCCGACAAGCCGAGGGGCCGCGGGCCGGGTCGCAGGATAGCGGGCGGCGGCCGGTGGGGGATGGGAGGCCGGCCGGCCCAGCCCAGCGGGGGCGGCGATCGCGCGGGGCATCCGGGCAGCGCCCCTCGGCCTCGGGCCCACACTCCGCCCAGCAGCCCGCGCCCGGGAGGACGACGACGTGTGGAACCCGCAGCGTGGCCCGAGCCGACCCCGGCGCATCACTTACCCCTCGCGGTGGAGAGGGACCGGACCCGGAGGCGGGGCGCGGCGCAGGCGTCTCTGGCACGCTGGCCTCTCCCAACCCAGTCGTCGTCTATCGTCGTTGACTTCGCGGTCGAGCTCCTGGGCCCCTCGGTTCCGCTGGGTAATAACGTTATTCTACACACGCCCCACACATAGCGGGAACGGCAGCGAGCGGACGCTCAGTGCGCAGGCGCCTCGCAAAGGGCGAGGAGCCAGGCCCTTTTCCTCCTCCTTCTCCGGCCTAGCGATGTGTCACTGCGCAGGCGCCAGACCCAGACAATGAAAGGGGGCTTTGAGGAGGGTCTGACCCACACTCTCGCGGCGACCCACTGCGCAGGCGTGCCCTCCAGACCTACCCCCTCCCCCGCTGGAACAATGAAAAGCAGCTTGGCTGGAGCGGTCCGCAACCAACCCGGACTACGATTCCCAGCGGGCAGCGCTCCAACTCCACGCGGGGGTCGGGGTGCCGGACATGCTAGGAGTTGTAGTGTCGGCCCGCCTTCAGTCTGGCTGGAAGGTTTACAGCTTCATTTTCTTGAGGAAAAAAAAATTGGGGGTGTTTTGAAAGAAATCCTGACTAAAACAGGGTGTACAATGCACCGTTGAGCGGGCTCAGGGATCAGCTTCGTCAGGGAGCATTTTGAGGACTCCAGGCTTCCGCCGGTGGTCCAGGCGGCTGGAGGAAGGCAGGGAGGCGGGACGGGCCTGCCAGCCCGTCTCTTGGCAACGGACTCAGGCCGCTAAATCGCCAGACTGGCGCCCTGAGCGCACAGCCCTCTGGGAATGGTAGTGTAGGTGGAAGGCCCATAGGACTCTCGAGGCTGCAGGCTCTGAGCTTGCGAACTACAACTCCCGACGTCCACCATGAGGACAAGGGTTCAGGAAGAGCCCTCTGGAGTTCGGTCAGGGGTTCCCAGCTCCCTAGTGACTGCAGCGCCGGGAAGCTAGGAAGCATTCCCCCCCCCCCCCCCGCCCCCGCTAGGCCTGTCATTGGAAGGGGAGTGCACTGGACACTTTCCCGCAGAACTCCCAACTCTGAGCCAATGGCGAAGTTGCCAGGGAACTCTACCCTGGAGGAGAGTCTGGGGCAATACCAACGGAGTCTCAGGGGTGAGTTGGTCCGAATCTCAGTGCCTAGTTTCCAGGTACCCAGGGCAGTAGCGAGCGAGTGCACACTTGGTACCTTTCCTAATATCTTCATTGGGCTCCAGCCAGGCTGCAGAGGAAGAAGATGGATGTTGGCGCTAATCGTTGAGTAATCGTTGATTTTGGTTTTAGGATGAAGCAGAATTCTTTCCTCTGATTCTTAGAGTTACCTGACCCAACAAAGTACCTACATCTTGATTTGGGTATCTTTATCAACTAGTACCACCTCAAACTCTTAGACGCCTCTATGCCACATTTACCCCATTGCCGTACTTTGCTCTGCAATCCAATAAATTCTTTATTCGTTTTTTTTTAAACATGCAAATTCTGGTGTAGTGGGTTGAATGTGACCTGTAAGCAAAACACTAATAGTTATTTGAATCACTATACCTTCTGTTTACTGATCTAAGCTATTTACATCCAGCAAACCATTTAAAACTTGATCTTACAAATGTCCCTGTTCTTATGTCAGAAAATCAAATCTCAGAGAGGTTTGTTACAGAACAAAACCCACATAGTTGGTCAGTGGCAGAGGCAGGTATTGAATTCAGGCCTATCTGCCTTCAAAACCTAGGTCTTTATCAAGTAATAATTACTGTGGTTGAAATCTTAGTTAATTCAATAATTTTTTAGTAAAGTGATTATATGGAGAAGTGGTGTCCTTATTTGTAGCTCTCTCTGTCATCTTGAGAACATATGTAACTTCTGGAAATTTCAGTCTTTGTTATAGGGAAATTGTAGTATTGCCTACACCAGGGCTATTATGAGGAACAACGATACTGCATATAAAGCAGTGATTTTCAGACCTTAAAAAATTATTAAGCTATAGCAAGAAATGCATTTAAAGGACTGGGAAGGTGACTCATTAGAATGCTTGTCTGACGTGTGACGGAAAGAAAACAGCAAGCATATGCAGGACCTAGAAACTGAAAATTCCACTGAAGACTTTATTCTACTGGATGTCATGCATTTTTTTCTCTCTACTAATAATCCCTTAGGTTATGACCAGAAGTCCATAAAACCAGTTATGATTCCCAGATATCTCTTACTTTGGGTGGCCTGTGCCCTCTGTAAGAAATTGGGTAAGAGGATGTAGTGACATACATCTATAACTCTATTACCTGGGAGGTGGAGGCAGGAGGCTGAGCTCTTTGTTGCTTCTTGGTTGGCCACCATGTGAACAAGCTGCAAGCTCCTGCCATTAGAGACTGAGCCATGACTGTGTGTCACCCTGACATGCCACCCCAGCCATGATACATTTTACCCTCTGAACTGGGAGCCGAAACTCTTCAACTTGCTTCAGGGGAGTTGGTCAACAGTGATGAGAAAACTAATACCCTCTAAATTTCACTTTGGTATATTGCATTGGGGCTGTAACTGTGATAGAATACTTGCCTGAGAAGCAAAACACCGAGTTTGACCCCCAGTATTGCAGTAAATAAATAATTTCAGTACATAATTGCATAATGTCGTAAGGTATGAAATGAACTCACTTATAGCCAAGAGAGGAGAAGAAAAGTCAGGATTATAGGCAACACTAGAAAGGAGAGAAATTGCTAGGTGATGCAGTGTCTTGTTCCTAATAACAGAATCATGTCTGGCTCATTGCTGCAATGTTGGGTATGGATGCAGTTAGCAGCAGCAGCACTTTATTATGAATCACTTAGTTACATGGTTTCTAGCCACCTTTGACTGAGTGGGCATACTGTAAAAACAAGCTTCTGATCTGACAAGAACACATACTGTCTTATCTCTGTGCATCCTGTATTCAGTCCTCCCCTTTTCTTTCTACACACAGTGGACTCTAGATGGAATCTGTGGAGAACATGATGGAATCAGGAGAGAATGTGCAGCTAGAGGGCAGATCATTGCATTTCCTGTTGCTTTGCTGATGATCATCTGTGTGACTGGGGCAAGTTGGTACATTGATTTTGAATTCCCATTTTCTCATCTGTAAAATGAAAAGCTTGGGCAAGATGTAAGAATGATTGCTTTAGAAGCCAAGCAGATGTCACAGTGTGATAGCATGAGTGGAAGCCACTAGGAAAGGTGAGGCTTATGGCCAAGCCTGCACTTCATGCTTTCAGTTTCTTCCTCGTTGTCTTCCTTTTTCCTCTGTCCCTTCCTTCCTTTTCCCCAAGAAGAGAGCTAAGTAAAACAATTCTGAGAGCCTAGTTCTGTTTCCAGCAACACTCTGACCCCTGGGTTCCTGGTGCCTGTTTCTTAGCCCTGGATCAGATGAGAATGATAAAGGCTGTGTGTCTGTCTTGTGAGATTGAAAGTAAGGAACTGAGGTAGATACTGTGAAAGTGAGAAGGGGACTATGGGAAGAAAAGTAATGCTGATGAGGGCCCTTTCTTTTGTAGTTGCTGTAGTTGGAGAAGACTGGACGTAATGTTGATGTCCAGTGTTCGATTTACATGTGATTGACATGTTTTCTAGATCCTGCTAGGGAAGAGTGCACATCTGCACAAGGCTGTGTTAATCCTGCTAACCAAGAGTTCTGTTGGTGTGTTAGCCAGCAATGACATCATCAGGACCTTTGGCCCACTTAACAAGACATGTTTATCTTAAGCGAAAGTTCTTTTTCTCAGATTTACTCGTAAAACATATTTCTTCTTTAAAAAAATTTCTTCTTTTCTATTTTCCTAGATATTTTCTAGATATTTTTGTCTTTTTTGCCATGTACTATATGCATGTATATGTATGTGTGTATATATGTACATACACACACATGTACACACACTCACATGTAAACATTTTTTGATGAATTTTAATTATGAGTATTTTTTGATCATATATTCATGTTTTTAATACTTTTAGTTTTTATGGCTCTTCTTTTACTAGAATGAAAATAAAAAAGCAAAGTGTGGGACATACGCTTGTCATCTCAGTGTTTTGGGAGGCTTAGGCCAAAGGATTGCTAGTTCAAAGCCACTCTGGATAGTCACAAATAAAAACCAGTAGAATCTCAATTTTCTTTTCCCACTACTAATGAGGTAAAATAAACGAAAAACGTGATTTACCAATAGCCAGAAAAGAATGTTTCACTGTAGTCATTTCTGGACTAATTTAGAACCAAACCTATGGTTCTGAACATGAACATTGTAAAGGCACTTTCTTGTGTTCTTGGACAGAAAAAGACAAGGTACTGGGATAATGACAAACCCTGTTCTCCCTTGGAATGTTTAAAGACTTCTGCTTCAGTGACATTGCCAGCACATGGCGGAGTTTTCACATTTTTAGTTTGCATAGTCCATGGTAAAGAAAGGAGCTTGAAAAATGCACTTGTATACTTATCAAGCAACCTTGAGCATGATGGAACTTCGAGCACACTGCAGACTTGTAGGAATAGTCTTAGGGCAGAATACTACATGTTTTAGGCCTTGAAATTAAGCTAAAAGGAAATTTTGATCTCTCTATTATGATAGTTAATATAGTTTCCCATCCTGATAGTGATGGACTTGGGTTACCTGCTGCCTACTATCTCTACTAGCAGAAGAGCTCCCTGACCTGCCAGGTTTTCATTAGAAGCCTGCCGCTGTTATCGTAATGTGGTAAGGTGAAAGATGAACAGTAGCTGCCTTGTTTTACTGATCTCCATCAGTGATTCTCAACCAGGGGTGATTTTTCTGCCTAGAAAATGTTTAGCAATATTTACAGACATACTTCAATGTTACAACTGGAGGTGGAGGGGAATGCGCCTGGCATCTCATGAGCAGAACCAGGGATGGTGGTAAACATGCACAAGCCAGCCCCTATGACGGGGCCAAATCACCAACAGCACTGTGTCTAGAAATTAGCCAGGATAGCAAGGCTCTGCAGAGAATCAGCCACGAGTAATGGCAGTAATGACTACAGATTGTATTAGCTGGTGATTTTTATCCCAGATCTTCTAGCAGCCCAGCTAGAATTGCTTTTTTGTTGGTGGAAGTAATGGGTACATCAGTCCTGGTGCCAAAGAAACACCAGGTGCATGCCACAGGATGGACATAGCCAGTCTCTTGGATTTGCCACCTCACATGCATCATTAATGACCTTCCAGGCACTGCTTTCTTAAGATGTTTTCTCTTGTTCAGGTTAGCTTTCATTCCTGGTTCCAACGACTTCAGCACATGTTCAGATCGTCCTCTTGGGATAGTACTTTGGTTGAGACTTTCCCATTTCTGAATAGAACTTCCCTCTAATCTCTTTCACTATTGTGATTACAGTGCACAGAGGTGGCTTTGTCTGACTTTGGATCACGGTTTGTATCTTGGTTTTGTGCCCTGTGGGTTCTCTAGGAGACCATGACAAGCATCTTCTGAACTGGACTGTGGACAGACACATGCTTCTCTTTCTTGCCATGGTTTCATTTTTCTGCCTGTCTGCCTAGTCTAAGCTTGTGTCAGGAAGCAGGGCATCTCATATCTTGGCCTAGGGAATGGTTCATTGCTTATTTTCTCAGAGACAGCTGGGCACTTTTCAGGATGCACTCCCTCCCTGACTCTACAGCAGGTCTCTCTTTACATCTCCTAGACAGATGGAGAATTTAGAGATTACTAGTAGATGAGATGTGTGTAGGTGGTGGTCCTACACTGGAGGGATATTCGCATTTTGGTCCAAAGCATGTTGATGCCACCTCTGGCTAAGGTACCCCCAGCAACTCCTGTCTGCAGATGGGGGTCATTCTTCAGTGATGTTGCCTCTGGTAAGCTGACCATGCTCTCTAGTAAGTAGCTCTACAGTGGTGCTTATGCAGGCAACCCTAATGAAACTCAGTGGTTCATCAAACAACAACAAAGGAAACTGATTTAAGTAGGAGAAGACTTGTTCGGAAGAAGGAAGGGGTTCAGAGGGTGTGGTAGGGGATGAGAGAGGGTAGTGCGGGGCAAATATTATCAAAATACGTTATATACATGTATGAAAGTGTCAAAAAGCAAGCTTTAAAACATTATTTAGAAACGTGGAGGAGGCCAGGTATAGTGGCACATGCCTTTAATCCCAGCACTTGAGGCAGAGGCAGACAGATCTCTGTGAGATCGAAGCCAGCCTGGTCTACATAGGGAGGTCCAGGCTAGCCAGGGCTACAAGCAAACCCTGCCTCAAACAAACAAAACAACCCCCCCACCAAAAAAAAAAAAAAAAGCATGCCGATGAAAAGAAGCTCGGGTGAGCTGGGAGTTGTAACATAGGGAGCAGGGGACCTCAGCTGAGAAAGGGGGACCTCAGCTGAGAAAGCGGACCTTGGCTGAGAAGGTAGATAAGCTTTGTCTGCAGCCTTGGCTCACGACCCTTTTAAGTGCTCATTGCACTGCATGCTGTCTGGATAATGGACTACAGAAATCCTGTTCTCTTGCATTTATGTCCATGTGATCTGTAGGACTCAGAGGTCCTGTTTGCATTTCTGTTCAGAATGAAGTTTATGTACAGCCTGCGGTTGGAGCTGGGGAGAAGAAATCAGGATGTATTCTGAAATGTGCCACTGTGCTCTCAGGAGAAAAGAGGAAATGGATATTCTTCCTGGCTTGTGGGTAGATAAAACTGAGCAGCAGGATAGGAATGATAACTGGCCCTCCAGTCTAATCTGGCTTCCTTGAGTGTGAGGCAGCAGATCACTGAGTCTCATCAGTGGTGTTCTCCGGAAGGATGGGGTGGGGTTGGGGGGGCAGCTGCAGTGGCTCCAGTTAAAAAGAAATGAGATTCCATCTGTCTTGAATCATCTGAGTTAACGTTACTCCTCAGGATTAAGTCCATTTGTCATATTGGATAAGTATGTTGCTGCCCATATTTGAAAAATGCTTAGTGCGTTTTGAAATGTATTGAAATGATTTAAGATGTCATTTGCCTCCTCGACCTTAGTTTTATGATACAGTTTGTGCAGAAATTCCTTCTTTGACTCCCACAACCGAGTCAGTCGTTGCAAAATGAAACAAAATTCACTTTTGGGGAGGATTTTTAAGTTCAGTGCCTTGTTATTTCACATAATATTATTTTTTTGGTACAAATTAGTATGTGATTTTGTTATGCATTCTGAAAGGTTAAATAAGAATTGTTAGAAACTGGATTTAAAGGGCTATTGCCAGTCCGTGTTAAGTCTGGGGGTATAGCTCAGTAGTAGAATCCTTGGCCAACATTCCCTAAGGCCTAGGGTTCAATCCCAACACCACACACAAAAAAAGAAATAAAATTAATAAATAAAATAAAGCAGAGACACTGTCATCCTAATCTCACGAAAGAACTGTACCTAGAGGGACTTCCAACTGTGCATTTTTTATGTAAGATTTTTTCCCTAATATAAGTTATTAGCTTTTAGTTACAGTAGGCATAAATAAATAATTATCCTTTGTCCTGGAAGCAGAGTAATTTGATAGCTCCATGGAGCATACTTTTAATGTTAGTCAAACGCTCTGTTTCCTTTCTAATGCATGCTGTAAAGACAAGTGTTTTATTCATAGATTTAAGGAAATGAATCTAAAGCTCTGTGAACTACATTGCAGATCATATAACACTTTGATTTCCCTTTTGCCATTGACAAAGTCTTTTTAGAAAATCCTGAGTTTTTAAGAAACCGTGGCTGCTCCTTCTATTGCTAAAACCAGGCATGCGTCTAATCTGGACTTTCTTAAACCCAGAATGAGTAAGAGGGGGCCAGGCGTGGTGAGTAATCAACACTAGGTTTGTGTCAGTGAAAGGTCTGTGTGGAAATAGGATTGGTATGGAGAAAAAGGCCCTGATGAGTTCCCTGTGTAGACAAATAATAGGATTCTATTGTTTAGCTCAGACTTGAAAGACCTGCTCTCTTTAGTTTTACCACTGTATAAAGTGAGTTTCTGTAACTAAAGAAACTATATTACATATTCTGGAACATGGAACATGGAACATTTTTCCTGTTAAGTAATACAGCTCATGTGTTTGGTTCTAAACTTTGAAATTAGTGACAGTGAAGAAAATGCAATCCTTTTAGCAAGGCCTGCAGAATATACATTCATAAATGTATTTTCATAGATGACTGGTATTGAGTTAGGCTTTAAAAAAATCGTGTGTGTGTTGTGTATGAGAGTGTGTGCATGTGTGTGTGTGTGTGTGTGCATATGTATGTATGTGGTGGGTTATATGTACTTGTTAGTATGGGTGTGTGCATGTGTGTGTATGCATGTGTGCCTGCGTGTCTGTGTGTATGCATATACAGGCAAGAGGCCAACATCCAATGTCTTTTTATTTATTTTAATTATTTATTTATATGAGTTTATTGCATGCATGTACTTAAGTACACACATGTTGTGCAGTGCCCACAGAGGTCAGAAAATGGTGTCAGATCCCCTGGAACTGGAGTTATGGACAGTTGTTAGCCACTATGTGGGTTTTGGGAGCTGAACCTGGGTCCTCTGCAAGAGCAGCCAGTGATCTTAACTGCTGAACCAGCTCTCTAGCCCCAGTATCCAATATCTTGCTTTGATTGCTGTCTACCTTTATTTTTCAAGACAGTACCTGAAGCTCATACATTCAACTGGACTGGCTGACCAATGAGCTTCAGTGATACATCTGCCATTGCCCGCCATCCAAGGCTGGGGTTACGCATGTGCAGCTCCACGTGCAGCTTTCTACATAGGTGCTGAGGAGCTGAACTCAGGTCCTCATGTTTGCACAGCAAGCAATTTACCAACTGAGCCATCTCCCTGTCCCCGAATTAGGTTGTTTTCAAGGCATTTCAGTTAAATGATCTCCAGTGTGGAGTCTTCACAGGCTCCATTGGGCTGTGGGATGGAAGATGGGTACCTTGGAGCTTCTTTCCTTCATGTAGTCTCTGGGCCTGTGCCCTCCCCATGGCTTCTTTACAGGTCTCCAGCAGGAGACCCGGCTTCAAAAGTAAGCAGTCCAAGACAGCAAGCAAGTTTCCAACCTTTCTAAATATGAGGTGTGACTGTCAGTGTTGCCTTTCTCTTAATGTAAATTACAGGCCTACTCATTTTCAAACTGGGACAAGAGACTGGATCCTGGGGCTTATTTTTAGAGATGAACTATCATAACAATGTATCTTAAAGTATTTCTTTAGTGACAGTTTATGTTATATGTGTGCTGGTTAGTTTCAGCTTCAGTTCTATGTGTGGTCACTTGCACTCTCCAAGTAGCTGCACATGAAATGTAGTCAGCCAGCAGTCTGAGGGACTGCCACCATGAGCGTTAGGCTGTCTTAGTAATCTGTCGTAGGCCAGGTGCTCTGATTTCTTTTGGTGGGGCATGACTGAGGTTCTCGAGAATAAGGCTTTCTGGGCCAGAGCCTGAGGTGATTGAGTCCCCTGTATGGGCCTGTCCACTTACTTCATGTCTCCAGGTGGGGTAGGTGAGCCTTGAACACTGAGAGGAAGGAGGAAAAGTCCCCAGCAGAGTTCTTATCTGGGCACAGGCATCTCTGTCATTCAGTTCTTGTTGCCGGTGCTGCCACGTGCACCGAGTATTAACAGTGGCAGGGACAGGACTCTTAGGGATGGCCAAGTCTAACCTCTAGTCCATGCACTTAGTCTGCTCCTTAGCTAGCTAGAAGCCAAACTCTGCATCCATGGACTTAGTCTGCTCTTACCTCCTCTGGGATGTTCCTTAGCTAGCTGGAAACCAATCTCTGCTTTTCCAGAAAGCACCCCAAAACAATTGTCCTTGTGAGGGCTACCTTCTTGGCCAAGTGTCCTGGCAGTTGCCACAGTTTTATTGGCCTTGACTTTCATCAGGTTTTTTTTTAGAACGTGCCAATAGAAGCCTTCACCAACTGAAATGCGCCCTGAGAGAAGGCAATGTCACTGTGGAAGAAGATGCACTGAATCCTTCCATCAGCGCCACCATCAACAATGAGGACTCAGGGATGGCTTGGCATGAACTGCAGCACAGCCATGCTGGTAAGTACCAGTGTTGGTCCGAGCATGAATGGCACATAGTGGAGTCATAGAAGAATGGCTGCAGTCAGTCCCCACTGTGCTGCTAAGATGCTGTTCTTGAAACACAAATGAGCTAATATACTTCCTTCACTGAACTTTTTTTTTATTTTGATTTCCAAAAACCTATAGGCTTAAGTCAAAATTCTTCAGAACTTTTACAACAATATTTTATTATGTATGCATTTATATTTATATACATTTATACAAAAGACAACACTATTTTTCTGACACAGGTGAAACCTACCTTTCTGGTCTGATCTTTGTTGGTGCTATTGTCTTCTTACAAGCTTCTCATCTTAGCCACCTGTCTTAGAAAGCATCCGTCTCTGGCCACCCTCCTGACCATGCTTCTGTACTTTTACACCTACAGTGCCTCCTGACTGAAACTTTTTACACCTTCACACCCTTTGCTGCCCACTGAGCCCTGTTCATCCATTCTGCCACACTTTGTTAGCTCCTATGTGAAAACTATGTGTTTCCTTTCCTTTAGCCTTGTATACAGCTCTGAGTTCACAGAAAAAAAAAAAATGCCTGCTAGTGTATCTCCTTTGCTCATTGAAATCTTACTTAAGGGGTAGAGATTTTTATTTGTATCCTAACTAATAGGAGTTTAAGCAATGTTTACTGAATAGATGTTTGGTAATACAATGTTAGTCAACTTTCATCACTGTAACAAGTATCTGAGGTTAAAAAACTAAAAGGAATAATTTTTTTTCTGGGTCTCACTATGAATCCCTGGCTGGCCAGAAACTCACTGTGTAGACCAGATGGGCCTTGAACTTAAGGTGATCCTTTTGTCTGTGTCCCCCAAGTGATGAGATTGTAGGCCTCTGCCACCTTGCCTTAAAGCTTTGTTCTTGCTTGTGGTTTGGATGTTTCAATCCATTATTGATTGACCTTGTTGCTTTGGGCGTGTGCCAGGGCAGTATATCCTGGCAGGAACATGCACGTAAGCAAAACTACTCACTTTATGTCAGGAAGAAGAGGCCGGGGTCCCATTGTCCTCTTCAAGGGCACATCCCCATGACATGAGTGAAGACTTCCCACTAAACCCCATCTCTTAGAATTTCTTTTATCGTCCCTTAATGCAAAGCGACAGACATGGCCTTTAATGAATGATGTTTGGGGGACATTTATGATATAAACTGAATGTAACCCATGAATCCAATAAATTCATTACTTTTGTTCTGTAGTCAATCTGCTCAAAGCTTTGTTGCACCAACAAACAAGTAAGGAAAATGAGACATCTCCACCACGAAGACGAAAAATGTCCCCTTCGGTGAGTTGCAACTCTTGCAGCTTGACAGAAACATTCATTTTCCAACTTTGTTTTCTTTTCAAGTGTCCTATTATGCATGTCACAGACATTCTAGGACACAGGAATAGTGTGAGCATTGGAAGAAATTCCATTCTCTCTGATTGTTTTGGCTGAAGGAATCTCGATACTCTTATTATTTGGTTCAAAAATGTGAGCAAGAGAACAGTTCTGAAAAATGTTTTATAACTGCAGATACACAAAAGGGGCAGTGAATGCAAAGGCATAATGTTTTAGAAGTTCATGTCTGTAGTCAATCATTTTCAGGAGTTACTAATTGTGATGTTAGCCCCCTTTGTAATTCTCTTTTATTAAGAATCCAAAGCTTGAAGTTTGTTATTGTACGTGTTAAAATAAGTGGTTATAATTTAGTGAGAAATTATGCTGTATTTCTTTGAAGTTGATTTTTGTTGCTTTGGTACAGTAGTATTCCTATCTGAGGCTTTTTCTGTACTAAGAACTGAGCTGGGTGTGAGAGAATGAACTCTGAACTAGGTCAAAATCACAGTCTAGGCCGTGCGCCTAGCTGAAGTCTGCACAGGGTCTCTCACAAACTTGCTTGTATGTGTATGTCATGGTCTTTTTGCAATAATGCGATAATATTTTATGCTTAGAGTTCTTTAGACACCTTTGAAGATGACATAGCTATAGACCATGTCAGAGCAATGATAAGCAGCTTATATCGTCAGTGCATGTGACAGGTGAACATAAAATCTGCATGCTGGAATCTAGAAATGTGGCTTTCCTTCTCTCACAGAACTCCATAATGGTACCTCATGTTAGCACTCTAGCCTGACACACACCCTTATGCTCAGTTCTTTCTTTAGAGAAAAATACTTCACATAATCATTATTTATAGATATTGAATTATAATTTTAGTAAGACATTTTATCCCTGAGTGCATTTATTACTGTTGACATCTGGTTTCTAGAATGATTTTAAACACATAAGGGGAATGGAGTACTTTTAGGTCAGCTAAAGTTGCTGGAGCTGTTGTTGGTTCAGATACGTTTGTTGTCTTCTGAAATAAAGAGCAGTGGCATTACGGAGTGTATTGAGTTTGGGTAGGCAGGAAAATCTGGATTCCATCCTTACACTGTGGGAAAAATAAATGACATTTAAAAGCTTACGTTGTTTGATTTTGAATTTCTTAAATACACCAGAAGGTGAAGTCCTTTTCGATTATCCTGCCATGAGAACTGATATTTCATTATTGTATAGAATTTCTGTTGGACGTAGAAACAGAACGACTGAGCAACAGAAGCCGCCCCTTCTCAAGCTCCAGTCAGGGTGCCTGGTTGACTTTCATTTCCCTTCTCCTGACTTCTTCCTTTAAAAAGAAATCACAGACTCACGTGTGATTTCCATATTTCACATTCATTTTCAGGTAAAGTCACATATGCATTCCAAGTTAGCTCTAGGAATTCTGAATAGCATAGAGCTAAGTGGCAGGAGAACTTTTTCTGAAATCTCTTCTTTGGGATCCTTAGGGCAGCTGATCTTTAGTTTGTGTGCCTCTGTTTTAGGGCTTAGTCTTAGAGGTTTTGTGCTCCAGAACAGCATAGTTTTGAGTTTCCTGGATCAAGACCCTTGTCTAGTTCAAGACCCTCCAAAAGAAATGACAAAACCCCAAACCCCTAGTTTTTCTAATGCACCCTTTCTGAGATGGAGTTTTGCTCCACTGACAACACATTCAACTCCAAGTCCTTGGTTTCAGGAGCACACCTCCTCCATGGCAGCATTCCAAATGTTCCTTCAATCTCAGAATTACTGAATGGGGTATCATACTGTTAGATGGCTGAACAGCAGGCCATTCCAAGCCAGTTACTTTACCCTGGAATCTTTCCATCTGTCGTGTGCTTTTTATAACTGTTTTCACTCTCTATCTTTAAAAGTAATATGCATATCCTTGAATATCCTTGTGGAAATTATAGAATAGAGAAGTAAATACTATCAGGCACACCATGATCTAGTATTTGTTTATATCATATCAAGTACTAAATTGAGTATGGAGAGGGTAGTAGATGAGTCTCTGCTAAATCCAGAGCTGCTTAATTTTTCTTTTCTGCCTTAGCAGGCAGTGGAATGTGAGGAGGCTGGCGTGCCCACTGTGCACAACCTCGTTCCTGTCATTCATGAGCAGTCTAAATACATCCATCATTTGGAAGCAGAAGTCAAGTTCTGCAAGGTAAGTCTGTCATTATCAGTGAAACTTAAATAAGTTAAAATGTACATCCATGGGGGGCTGGAGAGATGGCTCAGCAGTTAAGAACAACAGTTGCTCTTGCAGAAGACCCAGGTTCGAATCCCAGCACCCACATGGCAGCTAACAACTGTCCATAACTCCAATCCCAGGGGATCCGACAGCCTCTTCTGACCTCCTCAGGCATTGCACGACACAGGTGCACTTACCTACATGCAGGCAATACACGCGTACACATAAAAGTAAAAATAAATAAAATTAAAAAAAATGTATATCCATGGGGCTGGAGAGATGACTCAGCGGTTAAGAGCACTGACTGCTCTTGCAGAGGACCCAAGTTCAATTCCTAGCACCCACATGGTGGCTAACAGCCAATCTCCAGTTTCAGGAGATCTGACGCCCTCTTCTGACCTCCGAGGGCACTGCATGACGTGGGTGCACTACACACATACAGGCAATACACTCATACACATACACATAAAAAAATTAATAAATAAAATATAAAAAAATATATTATACCTCATATCAAACCTTGCTGTTGTTAGTTATCATGTTTATTGTAATCCATCGACAATGACCATTCTTACATTACTGAAAGACTAGTGTCTGTCAGGAGCTTGTGGAGTGATATTCTTGGCCACACGCTTTCTGATGCTTAATTTCCCTGTGATCCCATTTCTGAATCTGATGATTTCATAAGGTGCCCCAAGTTTCAGAAGTGTTCTGTACAATCTTGCTCATTTTGGTCTGGATGGCCAGTGCTTGGGACTGATATGTGCCATTTGCACTAACTTCTCAGAGAAACTAAAATTCCTTATAGTTGTGGCACTAGGTTCAATTACTTGACCATATGGAATTGACAAATGTCATTAATGTCATTAGATCCTTTTGATGTTCCTAAAATGTATTAGTATCTTGGGGTCCCCTAAGGAGTTCCTGATTTTAACATAGAGTTTTCTGTTTGTTCTGGGAGTATGTCATTACTGATATACAGATTTTCAGGATTATCAGTAAAGTCAAAATAATGTCATTCCATAAAAAGATTCCTTTTTTTTTTTTTGTATTTTTGAGACAGTCTCCCTGTAGCCCCAGCTGACCTGGAACTCACTATGTAGACCAGGCTGGCCTTGAACTCACAGAGATCCACCAGGCTCTGGCTCTGCCTCCCAGGTGCTGAGATTAAAGGCACTATCAACAAGTTAAAGGTTTAATAAGTTGTGAAATTTGTGAACTGTTTTGTTTAAATTGTTTTCTTAGTTTCTAGGTTAAACAATACTGTTCAATAAGAAGTAATGAAAGTTGATTCCTTAGCAGTTTTTTTCCTTTCAATTGCCACAGTCAATTGCCCTGATTTTTATTTGTGTCTGGATTTGGGGTCATTTTAACCCTGATATTTTATTTAATGACATATCTTCGTTTTTTTTTGTTTGTTTGTTTGTTTTTAGCTCTTAGTAATCTTACATTTTATTTTAATTTTTAAATTATTTATTTAATAACCACATGATTAGAAGAAGCATTTTATTAGAGCATTAACATATTTAATAACAACTTCCAGAGCAAAGATGCATCTCTTTCAAAATTGGCTGTAAATTTTTAGGTTCACAGTTGAATTAATAGTTATATAGTATTGAACTCAGTATAAACCCTATAAGACATAAAATTGAATGAGGTTTTAACCTTTAGAAAAGGTATCCATTTTATTTTAAAATATACTGTTTCATACAGAAAAACTCATTTTAATGCAACTAACACTTAGATGTTTTCACATGCGTCTCTAATCTCTATGTATCTGATTATAACTAGTCACAATCGGTTACTTTCTGAGGTCCTTGGCACCTGAGCATGGATGTAAAATCATCAGGTAGATTTTACTGGTAATGTGTTTCACCTCTACCAGTTAACATGAAGGAAATTTTTATGTTTCTTCCTCAAATATAACTCATTTTTTTATTTGTTGATTTTTTTGAGTGTGTATTTCACACAGAACATCCCAAACAATCTTATTCATCTATATACACACATCCCAAATGGCACCCTCCCGTAGTCTCTACCCCCACTCCCCGGAGCCCATATACTCTGTAATCCCTGTTAACTGTCCACTGTGTTGTCAGCGCCCCCAGCCATTCTCCAGTGCTTGTCCATCCACTGAATCTAGTCAGCCTATCTAGAGTTCTTCCTCATCTAGCAGCAATCAGTTGTGTTGTCAATATTCCTTTAGATAAGATTGGGGTCTGCTGTTCATTTTCCCAGTTCTATGCTGGGTTACTCTCTGGGAGTCTCTTGGGCCATCCTGGCCAACAACTCAAAGGAAGGTATCTCCTGTCTGGCATTGTTTCTTGTTATGTAGCCTTTAGCTATACACATGGACTCTTAAAGAATTATATTGATCCCTTTAATCTTTGGTTCTACTTTCCTTTTGGGTGTTTGAGACCATACAGTTGGCTTAGATAAACCAGTTTAATTTTACTCTTAAGGTCATTTGAGGATCTGTTCCTCAGGGGTCACATGGGCTGGGGAGGAGCCCCTGGCTCCTTTCTTTTACCAGTTCCGCCTATGTGAAGATAAGTCAAAGGTCCTGCTCCACTGTGGAGGGCTTCACTTGGAAGCATGGAGGAAATAGTTCCTCTGTGTTGACCCTCCTCTTTGTAGACTGGACACTGGTTTAAGTCTATCTGGTGGGGTCTCCATGGCCTCCTTGATCAAGAGGACAGGTGACACACCACAATTACAGGACATTTTGAGAGTTGCTCATAGTCTCCTGGAACTTAGTTGACCTTGGAGGGCAAGGAACAAAAACTGTCCTTTATGTCCCTCGGACCAAAAAGTATGGCCTCAAAGTGTGTCTGTTAAACATCCAAGAAGGTTAGTTCCACCAGTCTGCTACTTTTAATTACTGTGTGCCGTGTAGCTAAAACTTGGGCAAAGACCAATTTTTCTCAGATAAATCTTGCCTAGACATGTATTTCTTGATCTGGTTGGTATGTATAATTTGTCAATAGGTTGTTCGATTTATGGTTTCCTGTTTTGTTTTTTTTTTTAATTAGGCATTATTTATCTCTCACATTTTCCAACCCTTTCACCAGGGTCTTCCCATTTAAAGTGCCCCCATTTTTCCCATTTCTCCCTTAATAATACCTCACCTATGGTCTCACATCTCTTGAGCTCCTTCTTTCCCTTTATCCCCAAGTTTCCTTGTATAACCCATCCTTCCCCTGTCCCATTAAAATAACCCGATTTTTATCCATATCTCCCTTATTAACACCTGTTTTCTACTGTTCTTCTCTCTCATGCTCTTTCTTTTCCTTTACCTCCCTGGTTCCTTTTCATTATCCTGGTTCCTGTAGTTATGTCTGGATATATACTCACTTATCAGGATTTGGTGCTAGGATCCGCATATGAGGGAGAACATATGTTGCTTTTGTTTTGTTCTGAATCTGTGTTACTTCACTTAGTATAACAGTTTCTAGTTCCATCCATTTACTTTCAAATTATGTGATTTCATCTTTCTTTACTGTTGAGTCAAACTCCATCGTATAAATGAACTACATTTTCATTATCCTCTCATCAGTTGAGGGACACTTAGGTTTCTTCCATCTCTTAGCTATTGTCAAAAGAGCAGCAACAGACATGGATGTACAAATGTCTCTGCAATAGGATGAGTTCTTTGGGTATATGCCAAGGAGTGGTATAACTGGGTCAAATGGTAGGTTCATTTGTAGTTTTTTAAGAGTTCTACACACTGCTTTCCATAGAGGTTGAACAAGTTTGCAATCCACCAGCAGCAGATGAGTGTTCCCCTTTCCCCACATCCTCTCCAACATTTGGCATCATTTGTTCTCTTGATCTTATCCGGTCTGACTGGGGTAAGATGATATCTTTAAGTGGTTTTAATTTGCATTTCCCTAATTACTAATGATGTTGAACACCTTTTAATTATTTTATAATTGCTGGCATCTCATGGAATCAATGAGGATAATGCAGAGCTGAGAAAGTGTGAGACTGGATCCTCTTAAGTCAGATAAGCTATAAATCTGATGGTTTTAACAAGGGTGAAACAGAGACAAAGTAATGTTTAATAGGTTTGGAGTGATTTTAGTAAATTTGATCAGTTTTAGCTTTACAGAAAATTAAATGAAAACAGTTTCTGTGCATGCCTCAGTCACAACTGCTGTGTGGTTTTCTGGTTATTAATGTTTTGCATCAGAGTGTTGTAATCAGTGAGACAGTATTTTTACTTTTAACTCAATTCCTCAGTTTACATTAGGACTCAAGCCTTGTGTTTTATTATTTGTTTTTTGACAAATTCATCATCTCTACCATCGTAGACTCACCCTGGGCAGTTCTGATGCTATGATGTACCCTGTGCTTGAGCTGTTCAGCTCTTTTTCCTCCCAAACACCAAGGTCCTGTCCTCTGACCACCAGTCTTTTCGCCATCTTCAGAGCTGCACAGTTTGTCTTTTCAAGAATGTCCTGAAATTGGCCTCACACAACGTGTGCTATTTTCAGACTGGCTTTTTGTCATAGTCATATGACTTCAAGGATTCTCCATGTCTAGTCATGCCTTGATGGTGCCTTTCTTCCTTTTACTGTGCAAAGAACTTGTTTAACCATTTCCCTCTTGAAAGATACCATGGTTGCTCCTGATATTGGCAGTTTGAAGAAACGCAGATATAAAAATTTTAAAAATTTTTTTATTATTTTTATGTGTATGTGTGTATTGCCTGCATGTAGGTAAGTGCACCCATGTCATGCAGTGCCTACAGAGGACAGAAGATGCTGTCAGATCCTCTGGAATTGGAGTTACAGATAGTTGTCAGCTGCCATGTGGGTGCTCGGATTCGAACCTGGGTCTTCTGCAAGAACCAACCAGTGTTCTTAACTACTGAGCCATCTCTCCAGCCCCAGATACAAAATTTAACTCATTTAGGCAAAGACACAGTTGGTGAACCATATGTTACTGCTATGTTTAATTTTATAAGAAACTACTAAATTCTCCCAAATTGTATGTACCATATCTCTTGCCCACTGGTGACTAAGGCTTAGTTACTCTAATAGTAGGCCGCTAGCTAACATTTCATATCAGTTACTTGATGACATGATGTTGAACATCTTGTTTTAAAGAGTTCTTTTTAAAAAAGATTTATCTAAAAAAAAATTTATCTCATTTTTAATCATGTATATGTCTCTGTGTGTGCATATGCACACATGTGTGGGGTGCCTACTGAGGCTAGAGGTGTTAGATCCCCCAGGAGCTGGATTCATAGGTGGTTGTAAGTTGACTGACTTGGGTACTGGGAATGGAACTCAGGTCCTCTGCAAAAGCAGTACCTGCTCTTCATGGGCCATCTCCCCAGTCCCTGGTACGTCTTTTCAAGCTCCGTCTGCTGTTTGTATATCTTCTTTGGTAAGGCGTCCGTTTAGGTCTTTTGCCTATTTGTTAATCAAGTCATTTACTTTCTCATTGTTGATTTTAAAGGTATGTTTTGGATGCCAGTCCTTTGTCAGATAGGACTTTTGCAGCTTTTCTCTCATAAGTGCCATGCCTTGACTTCTTTCTTTGTTTCACTCTCAATAGCGGTTTTCCCAGAGCAGTAGTTTTCATTTTAAGACATTCTGAATTTTTCTTTTTCATGGATCATGCTTTTGATATTGAGGATGTTTCTTTTTCTTCCTCGTTTTCTGAGAGATAGATCATGAATGACAACTGCATTTAGTCAGAATGCCTTTTCTGTACCTGCCAGTACAATTATATGACATTTCTTCTCTTTATTGTTGCGTTACTCAATTACATTAGTTGATTTTCATGTATAGAACCACCTTGTATGCATAGAATGAATTCCTGATCCTGAAGTGTCATTCTTCTTCTATCTTGCATTCTTTGCTGATATTGGCTGAGGACTTTTCATCTGTGTTCATGAGAAATACAGCCCTGAAGCTTGATTCTTGTATGCCTTCACCTGACTTGGAAATTGTGCTAATGCTGCCCTCTATAAATGCACTAGGAAGTATTCTCTCCAGCAGTTTATAATATGTTAGAGAATTGTTATAATTACTTCCATAAAGTTTGTTAGGATCACTGGTAAGCCTTTCTGAGCTTGGTGCTCTTTGAGAGATTCCTTATTTCTGCCAGTTCTTTGATAGAAGTGGGCCTGTTCAGGTGATGTGTTTCTCTTGCTGGGAGTTTTGCTAATTATTTTGCTTTCAAGAAACTGACATTTTTATTTTTTAAAAATGTTTATCTATTTTTATTTCATTGAAGTGTATGAATGTTTTACCTGTGTATATGTAAGTGCATAATGTGCATACAATACCCAGGGATGACAGAAGAGGGCATTGGATCCCCTGGAACTGGAATTACAGATGGTTGTTAGCCACTGTGTGGGTGGTGGGAACTAAACCTGGGACTTCTGCAAGATCAGCCAGTGCTCTTAACTGTTGAACCATCTCTCCAGCCCTATGTTGGCCTTTTTTATCTCTGTTACTAAATTTCTGGAGAGAGACTCTTTATTTGTCCTTTTTGTGATCATGGGATCGGTAACAATGGCTCCTTTTTTGTTTCTGGTGTTGATCTCTACTGGAATTCAATTTTCGTCTCCTCTTTTTTTTTTTTTTTTCTTCCTAAATTGTTGCTTAACCTGGTTAGAGATTTTTAGTTTTACTGATCTTTTCAAAAGCCCAGTTTTGGAGCATACTTTTCTCTGTTGATTTCTTATTTTCAGCTGATCTCTAATTTTAACTCTATCTCTTTTAATCCTACTTAGAAATCAACTTGATCTTCTTTTTCTCATTTTCAAAGTTGAAGCTTTGGTTATTAATTTGAAATCTTTTTTCTTATCAAGTGCTTTTGTGCTGCTTTTTCTGCATTCTGCAAATTTTAATAAATTGTAGTTTCATTTTTATTAGGCAAACTATTTTAAGGTTTCAGTAAAGATTTTTTGACCCATTTGTTATTAAGAGGAATGTTTAATATGTATATGGGAAATTTTCCAAGTATCTCTTAAGTGGTTCTTGTACAAGTGGAGATCCAGTTTGGCCAGCAGCATTTGCTGAACATGCTGTCTTTCCTCCAGTTAATGTTCTTGGTCCCTTTGTCAAATACAGGTGGCTGAAATTGCATTTACTCATATTTGGGTCTTCAATTTTGTTCCATTGCTCTATGGGTCTATTTTTGTGCCAGCACCACATTGATTTTATGACTATAGCTCTGTAATACAGCTTGAAATCTGATATAGTAATCCCCCCGGCATTGCTCTTAGTGCTCAGGGTTGGTTTGGCTATCCAAGGTCTTTTGTTCTTCCATATGAATCTTAGGATAGTTTTTCTAATTCCGAGAAGAATGTCATGGGGAATTTGATTGGCATTGCATTGAATCTATAAATGGCTTTTGGTAGGATGGTCATTTTCACAATATTAATTCTTTCAATCCATGAGAATGGGAGGTACTTCCAGCTTCTGATGTCTTCCTCAATACCAGATAGGAGATATCAATTTTGTATCTTGCAGGGCTTATGCTGAGTTCAATATTGTATAACTGTATTGATTCAACAGTGAACCTAGAAATTTTATAGCCAAAACATTTAATTTTTTAAAAAATTAAGATAAGGCTTTAAAATTTTTGCATTCATACATATAAAAATTAAAGACTAAATGTGAATTTGTGGGATTTTTTTTTTTTAGACAGGGTCTCCTTGTAGCCCCAGCTGTCCTAGAACTTACCATGTAGACCAGGCTGGCTTTGAATTCACAAAGATCTGCCTGCCTCTGCCTCCCAAGTGCTGGGATTAAAGGCATGTGCTACCACGCCCAGCTGGTTCCTGATTTTAGTGGGAATGGTTCCAGTTTTTCTCCATTCAGAATGATATTGGCTATGGATTTGTTGTATATAGCTTTAATTATGTTGAGGTATGTTCCCTCCAGTCCAATTCCCTCTAGGACTTAGAACATAAATGCATGTTGAATTTTGTCAAAGGCCTTCTCTGCATCTATTGAGATGACCATGTGGCTCTGGTCTTTGAGCCTATTTATATGATTTATGATGTTTATTGAGTAACATATGTTGAACCATCCCTGCACCTGGTGGATGATCTTTTTGATGTGTGTCTTTATGCGGTTTGCAAGTATCTTGGTGAGAGTTTTTTCATCTATGTTCATTAAGGATATGGGTCTATAGTAGTTTTCTTTTTTGGTTGTGTCTTTACCTGGTTTGGGTATTGGAGTGATGCTGGCTTCATAGAAGGAATTTGGGAGTTCTCCTTCTGTTTCTATTATTTTAGAAAATTTAAACAGTATTGGTTGGAGGTCTTCTTTAAATGTCTGGTAGGATTCTGCTGTAAATCTATCTATGCCTGGGCTTCTTTCAGTTGGGTGGCTTTGTATTACTGTTTTGATTTCCTTGTATGGTATGGGTCTGTTTATACTGTTAATCTCTTCTTGGTTTAACGTTGATGGTTCCTATGATTTTAGATATGCTGTATTTCTTTTAGGTTTTCAAATTTAGTAGCTTATAGGTTTTTAAAGTATTCCATTATAATGTTCTGTATCTTTCTGGTGCCTGTTGTGGTGTTTCCTCTTTCATCTCTGATTTTGTTGATTTGGAGGTGCTCTTTCTTTCTTTTTGCTAACTGGGCCAGGGGTCTGTCAATCTTGTTTATCATTTCAAAGAACCAGCTCTTGGAATTGTTGATTCTTTGTATTGTTTTCTTTGTTTCAATTTTATTAATTTCTGCCAATTTTTGTTATTTCTTCTTATCTGCTGGGTTTTGGTTTTGTTTGCTGTTGTTTTTCAAGTGTGATGAGTTGCAATGTTGTCATTTATTTGTGTTCCTTCTGATTTTTTGATGTAGGCACTTAGAGCTATAAACTTCCCTCTAAGGACCACTTTCAGCGTGTCCCAGAGGTTTTGTTGTGTTGTATCGTCCCTTCATTTAGTTCCAAGAATACTTTTATTTCTTTATTAATTCTCT
>NW_008352270.1:3369619-3370510 GCF_000622305.1 Nannospalax galili | reverse complement strand
CTTGAAAGTGAGATGGGTTTCTTGCAGACAACAAAAAGATGGGTTTTGTTTCTTAACCCATTCACCTAGTCTGTGTCTTTTGACTGGGGAGTTCAGTCCATTAATATTTAAAGTTATTAATGAAAGGTGTGTATTGAATTCTGTCATTTTTATTTCTGTTTACATTTTTGATATAGCTGTACTTTTCCACAGTTATACCTTCATTGAATTTCTTTCTGCAACCCCTTGGGTATAGTCATTCCTTCAGCTCTTTGTATTGCTTCCAGAACTCTCTGAAGGGCTGTTTTTGTGGACGTGAATTCCTTCAGCCTATTTATGTCATGGAAGATTTTCTTTTCCCTTCGAGTATAATAGACATTTTGACTGGGTATAGTAATCTGGGTTGGCATCTGTCATTATTTAAAACTAGGAATACTTTGGTCCAGGCTCTTCTGGCTTTCATAGTTTGCACTGAAAAGTCAGCTCTAATCCTAATGGGTTTTCCTTTATATGTGACTTGTTGTTTCTCTTTATTCAGCTTTCAGAATTGTCTCTTTGTTTTGTACATGTAGTATTTTTACTATGGTTTTCTGGTCCTGTCTGTTTGGTGTTCTATAGGGTTCTTGTGTTTGTATGGGCATTTTTTTCTTTAATTTGGGGAAATTTTCTTCCACGATTCTGTTGAAGATCTGGTCCATGCCATTATCTTGGGATTCTTTTCCTTCCTGTATGCCTATAATTCATAAGTTTGGTCTTTTTATGGAATCACACAATTCCTGCATATTCCATTCTTGTGATTTCTTAAATTTTTCATAATCTTTGCTTGAGTGGTCTAGTTCGTCCACTTTGTCTTCAAGTCTTGATATTCTGTTTTCCATTTCATTCATCCTATTGGTGAGGCTTTCTCCTGTC
>NW_008352270.1:3365543-3369419 GCF_000622305.1 Nannospalax galili | reverse complement strand
TGAATTTCTTTTGTAGTTTCTGATTCTTGTGTGAGACTCAGGCCTTCAAGTTTAGGTCTGCTTCTTTTTGTGAACTTATGTGTCTTTGTGGTTTACTTTTTGGGCATGAAAAGCTGGTTTGTCAAGCTTCCTATTCTCTCTTTTGATTTTATATTGAAGCAGCTGGATTGCTTTTGTCTTCAGGAGCTCCCACAGAGGCCCAATTCAGATGAGTTTCAGATGTTTTCAGGCTTTCTCCTAAGGTCTGGATCCCTCTGGAATTTGGGGTTTGGAATAGCCTGGGAGCCTGGCTCAGGAAAGATGCTGGTCTATGGCAGCTGTTGGCAGTTCCACCAAGAGATGCAAAGGCAGATAGGGCGGGAAGAGGCCCCATGGCCTCCTGGGGACTGCACTGAGGAGCAGTTGGTCTGGATGCAAAGGATCAGGAAGAGGAAAGGTCAGCCCCAGAGTCCCAGAAAGAGGCTGGAGGGTGGTGTAGGCCCAGGGAAGTATAGGGAGATGAGGACGGGGATAGGCCCAGAAGTAGTGCTCCTGGGGCCCAAAGAAGGCACTAAGTTGGTCTGTATGAAAAGAATCAGCGAGCAGTATTGGTTTCCCAGGTGTCTGGGTCCCCAAGACAAGGAATGGGGCAGGGCCCAAACTCGGAGGCAAGAACAGCCATGGAGATGGGAGGGTGAAAGATTGGGGAGTCAAGGCGCCAAGGGCGCAATGCACTTACCCTGGATATAGGTCTGAAGGTAGGAGAGAGGCCTGCTGCAGGTCCTGCACGTCCAGGGAAGCAGAGGGAGGTGAGGGCAGGGCCAGACCCAGAAGCAGTGCTCCTGGGGCCCAGAGAAGGCACTAAGTTGGTCTGGATGAAAGGATCAGGAAGCCTTATTGGTTCCCCAGTTGTCTGGGGCCCTATGACAAGGAATGGGGTAGGGCCCAAACTCAGAGGAGAGAATGGCGGTAGATATGGGAGGGTAAATGAGGCTGGGGGAGACAAGGCGCGGAGGGCGCTATGCACTTACCTGGAGAATGGCCTGCAGGTAGGAGAGAGGATTGTGGTGGGTCCTGCAGGCCCAGGGAAGCAGAGGAAGGTGAGGATGGACCCAGGCCCAGAAGCAGTGCTCCTGGGTCCCAGAGAAGGCACTATGTTGGATGAAAAGGATCAGGAAGCCTTATTGGTTCCTGCAGAGGGCCCCAAGATAAGGAATGGGGCAGGGCCCAAACTCGGAGGCGAGAATGGTGGTGGAGATAGGACTGTGAATGAGGCTGGGGGCGTCAAGGCGTGGAGGGAGCAATGGACTTACCCCGGAGAGAGTTCCGCGGGTAGGAGAGAGGCCTGGGGCGGGTCCTGCAGGCCCAGGGAAGCAGAACAGAAACTGCAAAGCTGGTTTGCTAGCAACAAACTCCCTCAATTGTTTTCTATCTGAGAAAGTCTTTAGTTTTCCCTTTTGAAGGTTAATTTTGCTGAGTATTATAATGTAATATTGGATTGCCTTTCTTATCTAAATATAATTGTAGTATTTCAGGAAATTGATATTATATGTCTTTCATAACTTATGCCATGCTCGATCCCATAGTAATGAATAAATATAAGCACTGTTTAAAAACACTTTAACATATTTTGATTTGTGCTTTTCATAGGATGAGCTCTGTGGAATGAAAAATAGGGTACAAGTAGTTGTACTTGAAAATGAAAGGCTCCAGCAAATGCTGAAATCTCAAAGACAAGAGGAGATGCTGAGGGAGCAAACACTTCTGGATGCATCTGTGAGCATTTTTTAAGTCACAAAATCTCTTTTGCATATTTCCTTTTACCCTTTCTCTTAGTCTTTCACTGTGTCTAACCTTTGACATTATAATATATTTCCATGTACAAAGTTCATACTTGAGAACTGTGAAGCTGAGTTAAAAAAAAAAAAATCCCAGTGTTTTAAATGAGTTTGTGATTTTGTGTTAGGCTGCATTTCATTGCTATTCTGGGGCTCATGTGGCCCATGACACGCAGGTTGGACACACTAGGTCCACCTCTCCTTAAAATTTGGCCAAAGTGCCATGGTCATATCTGCCTGGTGCCTCAAAAATTAGAATTGACTGTGACAGAAAGGATCTATAAGTCATATAATTAATGCCTAGAAGTTTCTCCATTTTTTTTTTTCCTCTGAGCATGCAATTTTGGCCATTTCCATATGGAAAGAGGAATTTGTAAGCACAAAATTTGTTATAAAGGCAGGACTATGTTAAACCAAGAAATGCTTCAGATCTTACCTTAGATCTCTGTTGAATTTTTTAGAGCATATTAAAGTGCTAGTTTGTGAGTCCAAGAATCAAGACACTGCTCTTCCCATGGTCCCTAAGTTTCAGTGTCTCATGGCATTTAGAAAGTAGTTTAGTGGAGTCTTATATGACATAATTTCATGAATAATTACTTACCTTTATTGGTAATTTGAGAAGATTTACCTGCAACAGGGTCTTACATTGAGAGTTCTTGAGTCCATTCCCTGAAAGTCTGATTCCGCTGGTGTGGCAGGATTCGAGAAATAAACCTCAGGTTGCCTAACTGATACTAATATCAGTGGGTCTTATTATCTCCACAATTTCGATACAAAGTTCTCATTATTATATTTAAATTGTTTTAAATTTAATGTCTTATTACTTATCAAAGGTACTTTTGCATTAAACGAGCTTTTCATCCTTTCAGTATAGGACGCAGTTAATCATAGCTTGTTCTGCTTATTGAGATAAATGTAACCTTCCATGGGGAAGTTTCGATGCTTGCCTGTCCCAGGTTTACTTTGTTGTGGTCTTTGGTGGATTTTAACTTAGTTATTATTAGTAAATCAGTCACATTAAGAATAGTGTACTAGAGTCTTGATGTTGTACTTAGATACCCTCTCATTTGGGTTTTGAAGAGCCCATCCCCCAATCTGACCCAGTATTTCATTTCTAACATTTGAGTTATGTGTGTAAGAATTTGCTGTTAAGAGGCATCTGAGCTCTCTGCTACCCGCAGGCCTCTCTCCAGGGTAAGTCCATCGCACCTTCTGTGCCTTGACTCCCGCAGCCTCATTCACCCTCCCATCTCCCCCACGGGTCTCTTCTCCTACTTTGGGTCCTGACCGATTCCTTGTCTTGGGGCCCCAGAAACCTGGGGAACCAATACTGCTTCCTGATCCTTTTCATCCAGACCAACATAGTGCCTTCTCTGGGCCCCAGGAGCACGGCTTCTGGGCCTGGCCCTACCCTCACCTCCCTCTGCTTCCCTGGGCCTGCACCACTCACTGCAGGCCTCTCTCCTACCCACCACAGGCTGCCCTCCAAGCCTTGACTAGCCCAGCCTCATTCACCCTGCCATCTCCCCCGCCGCCAGTCTCTCCTAGTTTGGATCCTGTCCCATTCTTCATCTTGGGGCCCCAGACACCTGGGGAACCAATACTGCCTCCTGATTCTTTTCAACCAGACCAACTTAGTGCCTTCTCTGGGCCCCAGGAGCATTGCTTCTGGGCCTGGCCCCGCCCTCACCTCCCTCTGCTTCCCTGGGCCTGCACCACCCTCCAGCCCCTTTCTGGGACACTGGGGCTGACCTTTCCTCTTCCTGATCCTTTGCATCCAGACCAACCCAGCTCCTCAGTGCAATCCCCAGGAGCCCTTGGGTCCTCTTCCCACCCTATCCGCCTTTGCATCTCTCAGTGGCACTGCCACCAGCTGCCCTAGACCAGCATCTCTCCTGGGCCAGGCTCCCAGGCCAGTCCAACCCCCAAATTCCTGAGGCCAAAATCATTCCTGGAGGGATCCAGACCTTAGGAGAAAGCCTGAAAACATCTGAAACTCTTCTGAATTGGGCCTCTATGGGAACTCCTGAAGACAAAAGCAATTTGGCCACACCCATAT
>NW_008352270.1:3363460-3364676 GCF_000622305.1 Nannospalax galili | reverse complement strand
AATCAAAGACAAGAACCACATTGTGATCTCAATAGATGCAGAGAAGTCCTTTGGCAAAGTTCAACATGCATTTACGTTCAAAGTCCTAGAGAGAATTGGACTGGTGGGAACATCCCTCAACATAATTAAAGCCATACAACAAACCCACAGCCAACATCATTCTAAATGGAGAAATACTGGAAGCATTCCCATTGAAATCAGGAACCAGACAAGGCTGTCCACTCTCTCGACTTCTCTTTAATATAGTGCTTGAAACTCTTGCAAGAGCAGTAAGACAAGAGCAGGAAATTAAAGAAGTAATAATTGAAATAAAAGATCAAATTATCCCTTTTTGTAGATGCTGTGGTATTATATCTAAGAGACGCCAAAAATTCCACTAGAAAACTCCTAGAAATTATTAACACATTCGGTGAAGTGGCAGGTTACAAAATTAACCTACAAAAGTCTATAGCCTTTCTATATACCAATAACAAGCAGTCAGAGAAAGAGCACATGGAAACACTCTTGTTCACAATAGCTGCATAAAATAAAAAAAAAAAAGATTCTCGAAATAAACCTGACCAAAGACATTAAAGAGCTCTACAATGAAAAATTTAAATCTTTAAAGAAAGAAACTGAGGAAGACATCAGAAGATGGAAGGACATCCCATGCTTATGGATTGGAAGAATTAATATTGTGAAAATGACTATCCTACTAAAAGTCATATATAGATTTAACGCAATGCCAATCAAAATCCCCACAACGTTTTTCTCGAAATTGGAAAAAAACAATCCTAAGATTCATATGGAAGCACAAAAGACCTTGGATAGCCAAACCAACCCTGAGCACTAAGAGTAGTGCCGGGGGGATTACTATACCAGATTTCAAGCTGTATTACAGAGCTGTTGTCATAAAAACATGGTACTGGCACAAAAATAGACCCATAGAGCAATGGAACAAAATCGAAGACCCAAATATGAGTCAGTGCACCTGATATTTGACAAAGGGACCAAGAACATTAACTGGGGGAAAGACAGCATGTTCAGCACATGGTGCTGGCAAAACTGGATCTCCACCTGTAGAAGAATGCAACTAAACCCCTATCTTTCACCCTGCACAAAAGTCAATTCCAAATGGCTCAAAGACCTCAATGTAAACCCTGAAAATGTGAAACTATTAGAAGAAAACCTTGGGATAAACCTACAAGATATAGGCATAGGAAAGGATTTTCTAAAC